>NW_010314050.1:11443-57332 GCF_000700745.2 Antrostomus carolinensis
CTGTCCTCATAGGAGAGGTGCTCCAGCCCTCTGATCATCCTCATGGCCTCCTCTGGACTTGGTCCAGTAGGCCCATGTCTTTCTTAAGTTGGGGGCCCCAGAACTGAACGCAGTACTCCAGGTGGGGTCTCATGAAAGCAGAGTAGAGCAGAGAATCACCTCCCTTGATCTGCTGGCCATGCTAATCTTGATGCAGCCCAGGGTATGGTTATTGGCCTTCTGGACAGTGAGCATACATTGCCAGTTCCTGTTGAACTTCTTGTCCAGCAGTGCCCTCAGGTCCTTCTCCTCAGGGCTGTTCTCAATCCCTACTCCACCCAGCCAATATTTGTGCTTAGGGTTGCCCCAACCCAGGTGCAGTACCTTGCACTTGGCCTTGTTGATCTTCTTGAGGTTCGCAAGGGTCCACCTCTCAAACCTGTCAAGGTCCCTCTGGATGGCATCCTATCCCTCCAGCGTGTTGACTGAATCATGCAGCTTGGTGTCATTGGCAAACTTGCTGAGGGTGCACTCGATGCCACTGTCCATGTCACTGACAAAGGTGTTAAACAACACTGGTCCCAGAACTGACCCATGAGGGAAGCCACTCATCACCAGTCTCCACTTGGACATCAAGTCATTGACTGCAACTCTTTGAGTGCAACCAGCCAGCCAGTTCCTTAACCACTGAGTGACCCATTCACATAGTCCACGCCTCTCCCACTTAGAGACAAGGATTTCATGCATGACAGTGTCAAATGCCTTGCACCTTGCAATGTCTTGTAATTTCTGTGCAGAGAAGCTGTGTTTCTTTGTGGCTGTCTAAAAGAATGTGGAAAACAGTGATTCAATCTGTGTAGCACTCTGATTTCCAAAAGCCACTAGCATGTTCTTTCACAAAAGCCTCTTAGAGAAACTGAGCTGTCTGGGTAAGAGGGAAGGTCCTCTTATGAGTTAATACTAAGCACAAGACAGCAAACAAAAGGTAGGAATAAACAGTTAGTCTTCACAAGGGAGAAAGATTACTAGGGAACTTGTGCTACTCAGCATATTCAAAAATATCTGGAAAGGGAGGTAAATATAGAGGTAAAAAAGGCTGTGGATGCTACAAAATTATGCAGGATAGTTAAATCTAAAGCTGACTGTGAGGACTTACAGAAGGAGCTCATGGCACTGAGTGAATAGGCAATAAAATGGAAGATGAAATTCAACATTGATAAGTGCACATAGGGAAAAAATAACTCTAACCGTACGTATACAATGATGGGCTGTAAATAAGCTATTACCACTCAGGAAGGAGATCTTAGAATAACTGTGGATAGTTCTCTGAAAACATCAACTCAGTTCTCAGTGGCAGTCAAAAAGGAATAGAATTTTAGGAATTATTAGGAAAGGAAAAGAGAACAAAACAGAAATCATTTTTATGCTACTATGTAAATGCATGCTGTGCTCGTATCTCAAACACAGTGCACTGTTTCAGCCATCTTAACTCAAAAAGATTATAGCAGGACTTGAAAAGATATAGATAAAGGCAAAAAAAGGTAGACAATTAGAATTATGGCCTGTCTCTTCCATGGGAACAGACTGAGCTGACTTCTATATGGCTAAGAAATGAGACAGCTATTGAGTGGGTGAACAGGGCGAACAGGGTTACACGCAAATTACAGAGGCACCACTGAAAGGATCAAGCAATGAGTTGAAGCAAAAAGAGATGCTTTTTTTGTACATGGCATGCAAATAAACCTTGGCCTCTTTGCTACAATGTGAGGTTGAAGAGCAATTAATATAAACACATTTTTTAAAATAGATTTCAAAAATTAACAAATCCAGTGGTCTGAAAGCAAAATCCAGTCCAGAAAACTTCTATCATGTTTGCTGTGTAGCCAGATGATATATCAGGGAATGAACTGCTTCATACAGGTACTGAGCTCCTATGGTCATCTCTGAGCAGTCACTAGAGGGTAATGTTGGAAATAAGAAGAACAACTTAATTGATCATTGGTCTGAGTCCAAATCATGCTTACATTAGAGGAGACGCAAAGTACTTTGCTTAAGGATGGTCTGCAGTATGGTGGTTAAGACACTGTGCTGGAAATTAGAAACTGTGAGTTGAAACCGGTCAAGGAGAGAAAAGTCCAGACTGCTGCTCCCCAGGTACAGGACCAAATGCATCCACCTGTGCCATCAAAAGGACTTAGTGCCATTTGGTCTCCCTTGTGGAGAAGTGGAGATTAGTGAGCCTCCTAAATCTGGCCTACAACTAAACATAGCTAGGAAAATGGTGCCTTTCCTCCAGCCACAAAGGACACTTAAAAGGAACCCAATGAGTTGTAGACAGGTAGAATTTGCTGGAGAAAAGGAAGCCCACATTGCTACTGGAGTTTGGTACTATCTGGACCAGCAGGCTATCTGCATCTTACCTGTCATTTTTGGGGATAGTGTTGCAGTCCATGGATAAATGAAACATGCCCGAGCACAGACCTCCTGATTCAATTCAGGCAGCAGAATTGGGCTGCTATCCTACATGTAGCTCAGGTAATAGAGAGAACACGTATCTCCCTGCCCCATCAACAGCAGAGCAGAAGAGGGTCAAAATGCAGATTCCTCTGTTTTTCCAGGATCCGGATACAATTATGTTTTGTTCTCCTTGAGGTGGGAGGGGAACAAACTTTAAAAAAATAAAACAGAGGGGGGAAAAAAAACAAAAAAAAAAAAAAAAGGAGAGAAATCTAAACAGGCTACATGTTTTTAATAATGTCAAAGCATAAGAATCAGCATTGAAATCACAGGGGGCCACATGAACAATAGTGTTCTACCATCATATCTCTAACTCTTCTTTACATTTAAACAGATTGGAATTTTTCTTTGCACAAAATCGTGTCTCCAACCCCAGCAGCAGCGTGATCAGAAAGATGTAGATGTGCTTTGCCTGAACCTTCCCTTTAAAGATTTCATCTATTCTTCTTAACCTGCTGGACATCCTGACAAAACTGTACATGAGGCTGCACCTGAGAAAAAATGCGCATAGTTTCCCTGCAAAGCTGGCAATCTCAGGGTACAAATAAGCAGTGTAAAAAAACCAAAACAAAACAAAACAAAAAACCTAGGAAGTGTGGGTTTTCTTTTGCATGATCCTGCAAGACTGCGTGCAGGCTCAGCTACTGTTTTGCAAGAATAGCTTTCATATATAATATAAGATCAGAGATCTCTGGGGATAAGTTATGCCTCATTACATTTTCAATACCATGATCCTTCTGAGACACTACCTTATAGTGTCTAGAATAGCCCTAGTGTTTAAGTTCAACAGTGTTGCCTGGTAGGTCACTTCACACATTTATGTTCTTTTGAATAGAAAAGTATTTCCTCACATCTCTTCCAAAGGTTTTTTTCTTTTTAATTTCCATTTTTACTTCCATTGCTCTATTATCTGTGCATGGCTTAAAATAATAACTTGGCTTGACATAGTCTGTACCATTTAGATTTTAAACTTCCCCCTCGCTCTCTCTAATTCTAGGCTACTGTAGATTTAACGTTTTTTTTATCCTACATTCATATCATAGTTCATTTTTCAGTACTAACAGAATTGGTTTCCTTATCCCTGTTTTGAAGTATTACAAAATTCTTATACTGCAGTGGACAAAACCACAAAATAATAGTTCAGTAGCGAGCACACTAGAATCATAGTATTTCACCCAAGTATTTTCTTTTTTTCCTACACCATTCCTCACCTTTCATGAAGCTGGAAATAAGCCTGTTTCCTATGGTTGTAATTTAAAAACAAATAAAACTTTTATGTTAAGAAATATAGTTTTGCACAGATATGTAAAAAAAAAGTGTCTAACATCTAGGAATGTGCATTTATATTGTGATTTTATGATCACATCTACACCTACATGGTGCTTCGGAGCTAATACAGACCATAAAAGGTGCATAAGGGCTTATTTTCCATTATGTTGAAGCCAGTGATTGACGAGGTACCATACTTTTAACAGTGGTCTCAGGAGCAGGGAGAAACACATTGAGCTCCCCACTCCATCTCCTCCCCATCCTCTTGGGAGCCCTGCGTGCTGCCAGGGTTGCATTCCACACAGCCCCCATGCCGGCCAGCAGCCACAGCTGGCCTGGACACCAAGCTGTCAGGACTTACCAGACTGCAAAGAGCTCTCTCCACTCTCCATCCCTGCAGCTGCAGAGATGGCAAATCTGCATTAGCTGTAGCCAGGGAACGTGGACACTTTAGAGTTGTAGCCCCATCTTTGAGCAGAGTCATGGGACATCCTGGGCTGCATCAAAAACAGTGTGGTCAGGTCCAGGGAGGTGATTCTTCCCCTCTGCTCAGCTCTCGTGAGACCCCACCTGGAGAACTGTATCCACTTCTAGAGTCCCCAGCACAAGACGTAGACCTATTAGAGCAGTTCCAAAAGAGGGCCACAAAAATGATCAGAGGAATGGAACACCTCTACTATGAAGGAAGGGTGAGAGAGTTGGGGTTCTTCAGCCTGCAGAAGAGAAGGCTACAGGGAGACCTTATTGTGGCCTTTCAATACTTAAAGGGGGCCTATCAGAAAGATGGGGGCAAACATTTTAGCAGGCCATTAGCAAAAGGGCAAGAGGTAATAGTTTTAAACTAAAAGAGGTTAGATTTAGACTAGATATAAGGAAGAATTTTTTTTACAATGAGGGTTGTGAAATACTGGAACAGATTGCCCATAGAGGTGGTAGAAGCCCCATCTCTGAAACATTCAAGGCCAGGATGGACGGGGCTCTAAGCAACCTGATCTAGTTGAAGACATCTCTGCTCACTGCAGGTGGGGTGGCCTAGATGACCTTTAAACGTCCCTTCCAACCCAAAACAGTCTGTGATTCTATAATCTACAGGGTAATTGTGCTGAGGTCTTTAAAAGTCACCTCTGCTGGGATACCTTCTGACATGTGAAAAAACCTCCTGTGCTGTAATCACTTCTTATTACACTAATATTAATCACATTTTGTTGACTCCTTCTCCCTTATCTGTCTGTTCTATCTATCTTGTTCCTCAACTCCCAGATAAAATCATAAGCTCTTTTGAGGAAGATGTCATCTTTCTTGTGCACATTGCCTGGAATTATAGAGTCCAAAATCCTTTATTTGGATCATCAGTAAGTAAGATTATGTGAATGATGTAAGCAATCAATAGAGCTAGATAGAGTTAAGGGAAAACACTTCTCCCTTAAACTTGAAAAAATGTCTAGGCAGGAGTTTGGAAGGATTAATCACAAAAAATGCAGTTTTGGACTTTGCTGAAACTAAACGTTAATTTAGCAAATGGTTCCAACTCAGCTAAAACGAGACACTGTTTTCTGAAAATGTCAATATGATTCATTTTAATGTTCCCTAAATGTTTTGCTTTTTCAGTCCAGGCTAGCCATAGGCTTTAGATGCCTTTCACAAGGCCAGTAAGGACTGAATAAAGAAGTCTTTATATGCTTTACTATACTATTAAGGCACCCATTTAAAGTGCCTCCCAGCCTGAATCAATGAGCTTTCCCATTTACTGCCTTCACGATTAAATGCAAGTCAGAGTTGAGATTGGGATTTTCTCAATCTCTCCAGTTCTATTTACTGTAAAATATTTATTCAATGGGGCAAGGAATGGAGTGATTCTTCCCTTTCCACTGTTCCTCTTCCCACCAACTCAGTTCATTGGAAATTTATTTTCACTTTCAGGTCAATGCAAACATTAAAATGTATTGGTTTGGTTTGTTTTAAGCACTGGACCAAAATAAAACTATTACTTCACTGCAGAATACTAGCTAAAGGAGAAATATATCCCCTACAAAATTAAAATCATATCCTAAAAAGCCATTAATCGAGGTTATATATGTATATACACACACACAGCCAGAACAGGTGTGAGATTGTGATATTATAAATGGTAGGGCAAGTGGAATGGATGAGGTTTTAATCAATTATTTGAAAAGAGAGAGAGCATTAATAATAAAGGGACTGAGTCTCTGTTTAGATCATATGAAATTAAGTGTTCCTACAACTTGCTAAACCCTTTCGCTTCGCTGTCAATCAGCTTCAAGACATTCACTTAGAGAACAAGGAAAAAAAAAAAAAAAGTTGTATTTGCACTTAAAAAAGTATCTCAAGGCCATGGCTGTAATATGCTTCATAATTTGTTTGCTGCATAACATGACAGTTGCATGTTTCAATGAAATTGCAGTTATACAGTAGGTCTCATCTCTTCTCCAAAAGCCCTGTAAACACAATACATTTCAGAAATGGTTTGCTCTATAGGGTCAGAGGCAGAAAGATGATTCTGTCAATGGAGTAAGTGTGAGGCCGCTTTTGACCTTAATCTGAGGGCAGTAAAATGCATTTTCATTCCTTTTTCTTTAAAGTGGTGCATGCGAACAGTTTGGGGAAAAAAAAAAAAAAAAAAGGAGGGGGGGAGAAAGTTAGGTATGGTTTGCAAAGAGAGGTGCTTTTTGGTGATGTTTTAAATTTACCAACTAACCACAGTAGTTGGGAAAAATAAGGAAGTTTTAAAGCACACTAAGCTTTTCTAGTTCTGAACAAAAGAAATCAGCCTTCCAGCCAAATACAGATAGAGAACAACTGCTTTGAGTTTAACTTGATTCCACTAATTAGTTAAAACCATTGAGAGAAAAAAAACCCAAACAGTTGGTACCTGTGGAGAAGGAAAAGGAGGCATGATAATTGTTAAATATAATAAAGTCAAAACAGTGGTTCCAGAACCTGTACTTAGCTTGAAGGTTTCTGCTAATAAACAGTATAACAAAACTTTGCTTGGTTATATCCTTAAATCTGTTCATCAGAGAAAGCTTCCCCAAGCACCTCTCTGTGCAGTGAAGGAGTCATTTCACAAATGTGGCAATTTAACACTTCCAGACTCAGCTAAACCCTTATGAAAAATCCTAGAAATTTATTGAGGAACCTTGTCTTTAGGTACATTGTAAAGCATATAGAATTAATTATATCTTTCCTAAAGAATTTTAGGAAGAGCTGTAATAATATCTTTTTTCATTCTAACCCATAGAAACCTCTTGATTTTCTCACTTAAAGACATTAGGGTTTGGTCTCTCAGGTAAGATTGCACCTGGGATTGAAAGTGGTTGTGCTGGTCCTTGTGATTCTGGATCTCACGAACTTCTCTAACCATGTTGCATACCATAATATGCCAAGATACAGAATATTATTTCAGCCCCATCTCTTGAAACTGTTTCATTTACTATGGGAGACTTTGGGGTTCCCTAGACCAACATAAAAGCAGGTGACTCTACATCCCAATGTGGGAAGCATTTTCTGAGAGAGACACATAGTTTCTTGTATCTTCTCTATTAACTTATAAATATTTTACACAAATAGAGCAGATTCGATAAAAATAAGGGCCTCTCTGCAGCCAGAATCAGAAAGCTGGATTTTGCAGTCCTTGATAGTAAGGAGGTCTCTCTACATCATCAACCATTTTCATGGCACAAAAAGCCTAAATCTCCGGTATTAGCACGTAGATGGAGATACTTGTGCACCGAATAGTTGGATCCATGCCACCATCTCATTTTATATAAGCCACTGAACTGTTCTTTCATTTTAATGTGTCTGATCGCAACTGAGGACCTCTAGGGAAAACTCTTCAATCCCATTAGCTGTCCAAGTCCCAGTGGAAGCCTCTATCCTTGAAGAAACCACTTCATCATACCTCAGCTGTGTAACTCCAACAGCATCTGGAGATCCCACTACCAGCTTGTGACAAAAATCCAGTGAGTAGCATTAAAGGCTAATTTTAAGACAATGACTTATATCAATGATTTTCCAAGCAAAAAGTGCTTATTCTCAGTCTCCTGCTGGGGATAACTCACTTGTTCTTCCTCTGCTTCTTCATGTTCCCCATCTCAATTAAACAACCAACCTGGAACAAAAAGCAATTTTGATTATTTTTTTTTTCTTCCCCCTACTGACTAAATGAAAATGGGTTTAATTAGAGCATCCAGTAGATGCCATGCACAGGACAGGCACATGAGGCAGCTGCAGCAATAGCTCCATGTATTAACATTTCAGAAATCTCTAAAAGTGGGCAAATACACTGCCCTTCACTACAACAATTATTATTTAATAGCTTCTTTCATCAAATGCCATGTAAAGGGTAAATGGGAAAAATCATATAGTGCGAGGAATTAGTGTTTGTCAGTCACAAAAGAGACTTAAATCCCACAATTCAGATGAAGAACCAGTTCACATGGTCCTCCTTCAGAGTTTGAAAGGAAGCCATTAGAGGAACTGCAATATTACCTGGAATTTACATCTCAGCACAAATCTCAAAATGTTTTGCAAGTAACTTTATCTCTACTTTAACTAGAGGGAAACAGTGCCTATAACAAATCACAGAAAGCAGTCTAGAGCTTCTCAAACTGCTAACAGCTCAAGTCAAAAAGTATTCATGATCAGGTTGACTTATTCGAGAAAAAACACCATGCAATATAGCTACACAGGTTTCAGGTGCAAGCAGGTTCTGGACAAAGACAGCCTGAGTTTTTCTGCACTATTTTCCTTAGCATTAGCAGTCTGTGTTTAGCTCATACAGAACCAGCTCAGGAAGATAAGTCTACCTCTACCAGGTAACCATGCCAGCCATACAAGAGAGCAACCACAACCTCAAGGGAGATTTCAGACTTGAACTCAAAACTTCTGAATCCCAAAAAATTACTGAATACTTCTGAATCCTGAACAAAAATCTTGTTTTCTTCTAGGTTCAGATTAAATCCTGCAGACTCTAAAAGTCTGATATCTTCCCACGACATAGCTATGAAAAGATGGTGCTGGTTGGCTCCAGCTGCCTCCAAGGACTTATGGGGGTGATTAACATGAAGGAGAGGGTATTCGTGAAACAAGCAACAGCTGCAGAGAGAGAGATGGGAGCTCAGCATGGAGCAGGCGTGGGAGAGGAAATGTATTTAAACTAAACTGCTGAATCTTCTGAGAGCTGTTTCTTCTTTTCTAGAAACTGCCACCACTGTTGAGCAAATTCATCAGCTGAGTGACTAATGGGAGAAACCCTGAGAGGCAGAGGTACAACTGAGCCAAAACTGCTTCCCATAAAGCCCTATTCAGTGCCTGTTTGTCTCATTTACTACTGCATAAAATATCCTTCATGGGAAAGTGACTGACAATTATACTTTCTCCATATATCTTTGCACTCTGCATTGTCTTGGGAAAAATAGGTAGCCTCTGTGTTCAGCCTCCTTCCTTCTAAGGCACCTCCTTTCTTTTTTCAATCACTTAGTGAAAGAAAATGTCCTTCTCTTAAATTTTTCATATCACCCTTTCTAAAGAGAGCTACTTATTTTTCCATGGATCGTCGGAAGTGATGTCAGCCTCAACTGGAGCATAAATCCACAGCAAAAAGTTTAAGTTCCCCAGAAAATGGGGAGAAGCAGAAGGAGCAGATCAGAGGCTGAAGTGCCTTCTGTTGCCATAGAAATCAGGTAATGAGCCACCTCATCTCCTGATTTTGTTCTGGGAGCAGGGAGTCACAGTTTCCAGGACTGTGAAGACAGGACTCTGCCCATTTGTCATGATGTAGCCAGTGAAATTTGCTTTATGGTGCCTTCTGTTACTTAAGGTTTTAAACCTCCAAGAAGGCATAGCCAGCAGACAGGTATTTTGTTCTCAGAACAGGAAACACAGCCACTATTTGCTTTTTACAATATCTTTCCCTTTTCTTTCTATTGCTGCTTATGATCTCCTGTATTTCCACTGTGCTCCCTATTTTGAACTTAGGTTTCCAGTGGCTTTTTCCTGTCTTATCTCCTAGTTTTAGAGTCTCTCTTAGCTACATCAGTTCATTTTGTAGGTTTTCTTTTGCTTTTCTTTTAGAACAGAAGGTAAGGTGATGTACTAGACAAGTCACTGTACTGTGGTTTAGAGAACTTGCATTAAATCTGGCTCAGGTCCTGAACGACAATAAGTTGTTTCATCTCCTTGAGATCTCATTGTCAGTTCAACTGGGACTGTAATCTGCCCCAAGCAAGGACACACATCCATTGCCTATGTCTGTATCATCATTCAGAATAAGGTCTTAATTGCACTTGTTTTCTGTAGGCACCATGCAATCCGATTGAATATAGCATCAAATGACACCCAAACAAGGCATGGCTTTCTCTATTGTCCTGGTTTTTGCTAGGATAGGGTTAATTTTCTTCTTAGTAGCTAGAAAGCACTGTGTTTTGGTTTCAGTGGATTGTTATGAGAACAATGTTGATAACAGACAAGGACACTGTGCTGGGGCAGTTTCCAAGAACAAAGGACTAGGAAAGAAAGTTGTAGTAGTTAGTAAACCCCAGAATTGGCAGTTGGATGTGCCAATAAGATATTCCATATCATATTATGTCATGTTCAGTATATTAACTGGGTTTGATCAAAAAGGCGGGGGGCTCCTCTCAGGAATTGCTCGGGCTCTCTTTTCTGGGATTGTGATTTCGGATTCAGGTTCCTTTTTGCTCCTCCAGGTCGTTATCAGCGGGTGGTGAGCGATTGTACTCTACATTACTCATAAATATATATATATGTATATGTGTGTGTGTGTGTGTATCATTATTATTATTACTATTTTAATTTTATTTTACTCTAATTATTAAATCATTCTTATCTCAACCTACAAGTCTCCTTACCTTTACCTTTTCAATTCTCTCCCCAGTTCCCTTGGTGGGGGGAAGGGGAGGGGTCTGCAAGTGGATGTGTCTAGTTTGGCTGCCAACTAAGTTAATCTATCACACTTATGTAGTGGTCAGTGATTTCTTCAGAAAATGCACATTTTTTGAATTTCAGAGGAATATTCCACTTTCTGACTGCAACATGACCCCAAAAAACCCTCTCCCCCATTTGCTTTTTGCCTCTGGCCATGTCTACATCTCACCAGAAACCTAAGGCTGTGCCCATGGAGAAAGTGAGATAGATATCAAATTTAATAGACCATGACTGCAAGCGTCAAAATTATAAGCTAAAAAAATGATATTATCATGTAGTAAACAAACTCCTCATTGCAGATACCTACAAACAGTGTTGGGTGCTTTTTTTTTAGGGTGTGATATTTTGCAGGTGACCTCTGAGAATGAGCTGATAGCACCTATTGAAGCCATGACTGCGATTAGCCTGACACCAACCACAAACTAGTAACAATACACCCAGTTACTCAGGCAGGCTTATTAGCTGGGACTTGACCCAGTATTTTATCCACATGGATTCCAGATAGTTTTAACTGCAAGAAGAGCTTGTTTGTTTCCTCCTGCAAAATTCAGTATAAATAAATTTCCAGTCACCTGGTACTACAGCAGGAGTTCATGGGTTGGTCCCTGGTCAGTTAATATGACAGTACATTCGTTTCAAGCAGCAAAATGGTGGACAACTTGAATATATATATATATATTATTTTTTTTTTAAAGCTAAAAGAAAACTTGTAGCTGAACTATTCAAATGTGAAATGAAGTTAAATATTTAGATTTTTAAGGATATCTTCAAAATATCTCCCCTAAGGCTAGTAGAATCTGTACTAAAGAGCCTAGGAAATATATTAATTTTACAAAAGATTTCTTGAATTGAATGCAGTACACATTTAAATGGGCTGTGACAAGCAATTCAGGAGTTTCAGTGTACCATATGACATATTTTATTTTTTTATTACTACTGACATGTCAACAGATTTGAGGAAAACATTTTTTAGTAAGCACAGCTGCTATCAATTTGGATAATGATAGTCCATCACCATTTTTTGTGTGTATAAACAAAGGGAGTGAATGTTCATGAAAAACAGGGAGTCTGTGTAATTCCCATTCATAAACCATTTGCAGATTGTACAGGGTCAAAACAAAATTATTATTTGAGTTGCTGGCCTTAGCAGTACGGATGCAGAAATAGAATACTTTTCTGGTCTTGGTAAATTTAATTTCTGTGAACTCTGTCCTCATGATATCATATACAAATAATAAATAGACACCCTCAGAGTTCCTATCACAGTAACAGCTTATCTTGCCAGCTTAGCCATTCACTGTATATTTCCACTGCTCTACTTTTTATATCACTCTATTTCTGACTTTCTCAGTCTGTCTGCCCAAGATCAATGATGTTCCTGCACAATTGTTGCTAGTGGCTGCTCACTAAAAATGTAGCTGGCTAAGCTAATTTTCTTTCTTTCCTTCTTCATTACTCTGCAGTGAAGGTTTAAGTGTAAGATTCTTCATCTAGCTCCATACCTATAGGTAGTAATTTTTAAGGCTAATGGTAAGAAAATGTGAATATTTATGACACTTCCTCATTAGCACAAAAGTTGAACTGGATTTCCCATGGCTCAATTGAATTACTTAAACCTTATTTTAAAAGGCAGTTGTTTATTTATGCAATTGCCTTGTGGAACTTCTGGCTAGTTGAAACTCTCATAGATTATATTTTTTTCAAGAAATAGTGTTTTCTTCCTTTTCCTTTTCACATGCAGAAAATCTGCAATTAAGTTACCTGAGAACAATGGTTTAGTCTTTTATGCTTGATTACAAACAATTAAATTTTATCTATATTATAGATAAAATCTACAAAATTGTACAGCAAATACAAGATTGGTATCAGAATAAATTCCTAATCTTCTACCAATTGGATTAACTCTCCTTGACATACCAGTCACACCTTCCAAGAGGAGACTGTGGGTGGAGGAAAATCTCTACCCTTTCAAACTATTTTTTCTTTTAACTTTAGTTCAAAAACTAATTATTTTAGCATGTTTAGTATAAAATTATTAAAAATTGAGTGTAAAAGAGGAGAAATTCAGCTTAATCCACATGTAACACACCTCTGTGGTTTTTTATTTTCTTTTTAAGCCAAAATGTTTCTACTCAATTACTTTTTTCCTTAGAGTACCTCTTCCCACAGAAATCACAGATGACCTATCTGACAAACAGCTATTTTTAACCATGCTGAACTGAGTCTTCTTTTCAAACAGACCCAAGAGAGAAGTCTTTAGTATATCTTTCCTACATGGGAAAAGTAGTATACAACATTTAGAATATTGCCACTGCTTCTAATGAAACATAAATCAGCCTACAACAGGCATCTAGGGACATAAATACACAGAAGTGGAAAAGATGTCTTAAGTTCTGAAGCATCTTCTTGTTCGGGTGACCATGTCATATAATCTCATTAAAAATGTAATAAATTCTATTATGAAATTATTTCACATTTTTGTTCTCATTGCTCCTATGGGAAGGCTACTTTGGAACTTCATGTCTCTAGTGGTTAAAATCTTTCTGTTAATTTCCAGATCAAATTTACCTAGGCAGCATAAGAACTTATTTGTCTTTTAAACAACTTTGAGCTTCAGTTTTAGTTTCTTTTGAGTGTGGATGTAACCTTTATTTTGATCAACTATAGAATAGAATAAAATTCCAGATGGATTTTCATCATGGTAGTTTCCAATGTCAATATACATCTCCGTAATTTTTGGAAATGTTTCTTCTGATCCATACAATGAGTACATTTAACTTTTTGATGGATTCATCAAGTGTTAATGGTCATTCAGTCATTCTAAAATATTCTTGTGTTCCCAGGAACTTCCTTTCCTTTGCTGTTTCTTTCTGACTGGCCTCTAGTTTTGTTTTTGTTTTTGTTTTTTTTTAAGAAAAGAAAAATCTTGCTACAAGTTCCAGTAGACTTATAACTTTAACTTACATTGTACATTTATAGTCAGACCATTTCTATTACACAAAAGGTCTCAAGGTTAGCCAGTTCTTTTTGAGAGATTTTTATCTTCCAATGTATTACAGCAACTCTTTTTTGTCATCATCCAATTTTTAACAACCTATATTTTTTTTCACAGACATTAGTTAAAATATATAAATAAAATGAATCCAAAAAACATTCCACAAGAAACATCAACAGCAGCATCTCTTGAGACAACTACATTGTCCTTCAGCCCAGCCAAATGCCCTTTTATTTGAATACCTCAGAAATTACTCTGATCTCTCTTATTCAGTTTAGCTAATAATTTTCAAGCAGTGCTTTTATCCAAACAAATTTAAACTGCCTGCAGGTTCCTTTTGCTTCTTCTATGGCCACAATGGCAACAGGGAGGCTGGACAATTACCTCTGAATAGACATCTAATTTCTGGATGGATGAAGTTAAGTGAGATGAAGACAATCATATTATCTGAAATTGTGTTACCCTATTCATACAGAGCATTCAGATTGTATCCTTGTTGTCTATCGAAATATATGTTCTTCTTATCTATACAATAAGACCTGTTTATGAATTTGATTTTACCATGGAATGAGAAACAGTAAACTAGATTACTCAGTAGCATGTAAGAACCCAGCCATTGGTAGCTCAACAAAGGAAATATTCATTATATTAAACTGGGTAGCAAAAATGAAGGGAACTATAATGTTTTTTACAATAATAATTTTAAATTTACTTATATTTTTTCTATTAAATTGGTCACAATAATGCTATTTTTTGCTTTTTTAAAAAATGTTGGGAATTAGGTGTTTTGCTTGAAGCAGTTGCAAAAATATTATCTTATATACAAATTTGGTGTATTATTGTGTGTTTTGTTTATTATTATTGGGTAACTGCGTGGGTAAAAAATGTCAGACAAATTAGTCTATTATACTTTCTTCTAAGCCAAACAACTAAAATCTTTTGTGGGAATTTTGTCATTAAATCCATATCTTTACAAACATCTCTGTGACTTAGCATAGAAAAAGGATCTTCATACCTTTCAAAAGAGAACCTAGAGGAAAACATGCAATGTATTTTTCAGAGAAACTTGGCTTAGCCCAAAAGTGCAACAAAGCAACAGGAAACCTTTTTCCTTGAAGAAGCACCATATCATATCAATACTACATACTTCATATCTAATGAACCCAGTTATATTAGCTACATCAGAAATACCAGCTGTCATCCCAGAGTTTAATTCTTTTTTTTTCTTGTATTCTTATTTCTGAAGGAATGTTTTCTATAATGTCTGAAAGAAATAATTTAAAAGTTGCTGTTGAATATGAGCCAGAAAAAAAGTTAAGAACTAATAATGACTTCTTAAATTCACTTTATTCAAATAAAGGCATCACATTGTTTTTAAAGTTACTGAGTTCAATTAATTTACATTGATCGTAAGATTTGCCCAAACTCAGTGGTACCGACCCAGGCACATAAGCTTTGACTATTTAAGCAGATAAATGTGGATTTTAAGTTACAGCTTTAAGTTTCAAAATGCTGGTCTCATTATTGAAAAAAGAATCCCAAAGGTATTAATCCCAAAAGAGCAGAATATTTTCTATTGCTATACCTAATATTAAGATACTATTACTGCTTTTACTACTACTAGAAATAATTGAAGATGGAAAAAGAGAGTCTAAGCTTAAGCACTAATATTTGATTGTCGAGAGTATTTAACTCTCATCACATTTTTGTCAGCTAGCACTCGTCCAAATAGTGCACAGGCATTGATCAGAGGCTAACGTGCAAGAGAGAATTTATTTGTATGCAGTAAGAACAAAACTGCACCAAGTTTGGCTCCTTTTCATTTCAGGGTTTGCCACCTGTCCCCTGCAGACTTTGCATCCTCAGATATTTCCACATGACCTCATGCTACAAACTAGGACATGCAACACATTTTCCTGCTATGAAAACATCACTCCAATGGTTTACAACACAGCCCTTATTTCAGACACTTTCAAGCAGTATTGGCTATGTTTTCTACTTGTTTGGATCTCAGTGGAAAATATTGTGATGGATTTGGAGGGGGGAGTGAACAACAGAAGGGATGGTTAAGAGAAAAGGAACGTGCAGAAAAAAAGAACAGTATAAGTTGTTCATTATTTCTTAAAGATGATACTAACAAGATAAGATGATGTAGTTGTTGTTGGAAAACAGAAAAGCTGTCCATTACTTTGTGAAGGACCTTGAAGATTTCTCCTTTCACACTCAGCCTGAGTTGTCATATACCTGTCTACAAGTTTAGGAATAGCCAGCAAAACCTGCAAGAGCTATACAAATGTACAAGAACTCTGTAAGACATTTACTGAACTTTTTTTTCAAAACAATAAATCTGCTTTGACCAATGTCATCATAAAAACTGGGGTTGAAATATACGCCCACACAATAAGATCTCACTAGTCACATCTTGAACGACACGTCAGAATACAGGCTGGTAAGACCTTCTGACATGTTTTTAAACACACCAAGGAAATCATAGAATAATAGAATAGTTAGGATTGGAAGGGACCTTAAAGATCATCTAGTTCCAACCCCGTGCCATCAGCAGGGACACCTTCCACTAGACCAGGTTGCTCAAAGGCTCATCCAGCCTGGCCTTAAACACTTCCAGGGAGGAGCAGCCACAACTTCCTTGGGCAACCTGTTCCAGTGTCCGACAACCTTCACAGTGAAGAATTTCTTCCTAATATCTAATCTAAACCACCCCTCTTTCAGCTTAAAGCCATTTCCCCTTGTTTTGTCATTAACTGCCCTTATGAAAAGTCCCTCCCCAACTTTCTTGTAGCCCCCTTTCAGGTATTGGAAGGCTGCTATAAGATCTCCCTAGAGCCTACTCTTCTCCAGGCTGAACAGCCCCAATCTCTCAGCCTGTCCTCATAAGAGAGGTCTCCAGCCCTCGGATCATCCTGGTGGCCCTCCTCTGGACTTGTTCTAGCTGCTCCATGTCTTTCTTGAGTTGGGGGCTCCAGAACTGGACACAGTTCTCCAGGTGGGGCCTTACAAGAGTGGAGTAGAGGGGCAGAATCACCTCCCTCGACCTGCTGGCCACGCTTCTCTTGATGCAGCCCGGGATACTGTTGGCCTTCTGGGCTTGATTCCTAGGCTGTATCTAAAACACTGAACAAAAAAAAAAAAAGGCCAGGGACTCTTCTATGATTTGAGTACATTGGCACAGACTGGCTGTATATACACTGTTGAAGAATTGGCCCTGGGTTCCCTCTGGTACCTTTATGGTGCACCAGTGGCCGTAGAGCATAGAGAGTAACTTTAACTGAGGGGTAGGTAAGACACCCTCTTCTTGGCTCCTGATTCTGTGCGTGATATTAACAGACTCCCTCTTCCCACTCGATCTAGAACAGAAGTCACCCCTGACTTTGGCCTCGTTTCGGAAGATAAACTACAGCTGCTCTGGGAATACACCATCGGCTACTTGGGCAGAAAGTTCAGGTAAACAGGGAAATGATTGATTTAAGCAAATGATGAAAAGAGCATAAGGTCAGAAAGGGGTAGTAGGAGATTATACCTATGGAGGTACCGAGTAGCATAGAGCCTATAAAGTGAAAGAAATAAAGCTGAAGGTATATGGAGCCTGATTTACAAAGATTCCACGATAGATTTGCATGTGTGTGACCCTTTGTGCAGCTCCAGGCACACCTCACTCACAGTTGTCTTAACAGTGGGTTGTAAGATATCTGTAAGTTGGCTAGGCTGCACCACTCAGGCTGGTGCACACACCTGGACTTGTGCATTTTTTACCTATTGTCTTTTGGTAGCATAGAGAAGTTCAGCTAAAACCAGTTTTTACTGAAGATTTCCACAGCTTGAAACTCTTTTTCACTAAACCCCCTTTTTTTCTCTTTTAAATTTTCTATAGTGGAAGACCAAGGCAGAGACTCAGATTGTGCTGCTGTGACTATCCCAGATACAATGGCTGACCTCAGCACATCTCCCTTTGTGATATTTGCTCCCGTAGAGCTCCCAGAAGAAAGCACTGCAATCTACTGCAATCATCAGCAGTGAGGTACTATGTTTCTTTGGCACATTTTTAAACAAATATGGAAGATGTGTTTGTAGAGCAGAGACCGGATAGCCTTTACTGGCTGAAAGTACAGCTAGCAACATCATCACCATTCATCTCATAGTTATGAGATGCGTGTCTTTTTGAAACCCTGCATGACCATTTTGTGTTTAAATTAATATTTTCAATTTATTGAGAAGGTCCAGGACTGAGACTTTCTTTTTAAATTGTTCTGAGAACAAAACACAAATGAAAATCAGCAACCTAGCCCAGACTCCCTCCTTAGATGTTATAATGTGAAACTGTTGAAACAATGACTACACGGTTTGGAGTTGTAGTCTATGCACTGACTTTACCTCCTACAGATGTTTATTCTCCTGGAACATCTATATTAGATGCTTTTTATTGGTCATCGCATGTTGATGTCTGCAAGTTCATTTGAAGGCTGTTTCTAACATCTATAGGCCATTTTTGCAAACATATGTATGCTTTTAAAGATGTCTTTTAAAAGGTCATCTAGTGTTAATATGACTATTAAATATAGGGAACAAAGACTCAGTTCTGCAGAGACTGACACGTACTAGAACATAGAAAATGATAGAATAACTGATTATATATTTAGTCTTAGGAAGGTCAGCAGCATAAAAGCAAAACAACTTTCATTCCAGGAAATGTACCCAGCTTTATTGGCTTTCGGTCATATAGCTATAGGGGGGGGTTCCTATAAACTTTTGTCTGAGCTTTGACTGTGGACTAAGAGTCAGATGGCTAACCTGCTAGGCAAAGCTGTAACTGCACTATGCACAGTCCCATTCAGGTTCTTTTCCTAGACATAAAGGTTATTGACTATGGATCTTGCTTTCTACTCCCCTGTGCTATAGGGCTGCTGCTGACTACCACAGAGCTCTGGGCTGGTAGACTGTTATTTCTTAGGACAAGTTCCAAATTTCAATTTCTTTTATTAACCATTTTGATATTTCTTCCTTCCATCTGGCTCTAATGCTTATACCCCAATGTGGTCTTTCTGGGCTTTGCAGCACCTAGGGCAATACAGCTTTTCTTTTTGGCAGCCAGTAAGAGCCATGGACTCTTTGCCTGCCTTTACTTCTGCATGTCATATTAGTATAAGCTAGTGTAATTGACTGTAGCTGGCATATGTTGCCAATGTTGTTCAGTTGGCACAGTGAAGGGACTTCCTGAAGAAAAGCGAATTTTTCCACAGTGTTTTCAAGTCTGCCCGTGTAAACTTATAATTGTCTGGAACCTGTATGTTGGAGCAAGGCTCTGACCAACAGGCAAGCAGATCTCACACTGTTCTAACAGATGCAGATGAGCAGAGACTGCCAAGTGAGTGTATTTGCATCAGTTGTATTAACTGAAGGCACAATTTTCAGCTGAAAAGGCTACTTACAGTTTAGATAGCTTTAGGCTTAGGAGTGTTCTACTGCCTTTTAGCAGATAATTGTTTTTAGAACTCAGCAGCTCTGTAAACTTTGAGCTAGGTGATGTCTTGGAGTGGAATAGGGCATTATCATAGAAAAGTGCCTTGTCCCTTTTAAATGTGCCTTTCCTCTTTCCCCCTTTTAATTCACCATCTGAAACTAACCAAGACAATCTTCTGCATTCCTGTGGAGCTTCATCTGACGAGGTCAGCATTCTTGTTCTCTGCATTTTTTTCTGCACAACAGGGGTACTCACAATATAGTGTGACCCCCTGGCAAGGGTGATGCTACAAGGATTCTTAAAAAGAAAACCATGTGTGCCAATTTGGCTTGAATTCTTTGAACACATTGCTGGATTGTTAATGTAGGGGAAAAGGATGGTCATATAATATGTCTGCATTTCACAACTGCTCCTGGTGCCACATGACACTACAGAGAGATTTTTTTTACTAAGTCAGAGAGCACATTACAAAGGGTAAATGCACTGAATTGGATTAAAAGCTGGCTTGTAAGGAGGAAATGGTTTGTGCTGGGAAAGAGAGGACAATTCAGGATGACGAACAGTAATGACAGGGTTGCCACAGCAAAGCTCAGTATTAATAACACTGACAATGATGCATATTAATAATAATACTTTGCACATCTATAGCACTTTGTTTTTTTCCAAAGTACTTTACAAACATCTAATTAATCATTATCTAATTAAGAATGACTTTGAAAGCAGCTGGGGGGGTGTGTATGACAATATTTAAAATATGCCTTTGTTTGATAATGGCACAAAATAGGAGGAGGGCAGCAGCCACAAAGGCACAGAGCATACGCATTCAAAATGTTTTGGATAGATGAGGTTTATGGTCTGATAATTGGCTTATGCAGTTCAGCATAGAGAAGTATAAAGTAATGAGAGAAGGGAGGATCAAAACTATCCACAGAGACTATAGCCTAAAATGAAGCACAATACAAACCAAGAATAGACTTGGACACGATAATGGATAATGCAGTAAATCCCTCTCTGCAGTGTTTGGCAGAAGCAGAAAAGGCCTTGGGATTTACATTGTACATATAATCAGTGTCTTTTTCTGTTAAATAGGGCAGTAATGAGACTACATTAGGAATATTGTACACTTCTAGCCTCCCTAAGCCAAATTCCCTACTAATTTACCTGTCACACACCTCTTTTAAAGACATCAGAATTACAGGGGCCATAATTTGACCTCATATTGTTAGTGTTGATCTTACTGATAAAGAAATTTACAGCCAAATTGAGATGCCATTTAGTTATAGATCAATCCCATGAGCAGAGAAACAAGTCAGCATCTGCAGAAGCTGATATCAGTGCCCTGTCTATTTCCTAACACGATGAATTGGGATCTGTTTGGAGGGGCTAAAGTGGCTCTATCAGCTCACATTACTGTATCTCAAGCACATGCATAATTTTCTCCCCTCTGTAAGATTATGTTGAGGGGAAAGTACTAGAATGGGTCACGATCATACATGGAGTCCACACAGTAGGCAACCAAGAGCAACAGCTGATTCACAACTATGTAGATTGATATCAAAGTCATTGCAAACCAAATGACAATTAAGTTCAGAGGATTAGATGGCTGTCTCCCTCACTTTCACCTCCCTACACCACATTCACAGAAATTCCTCTGCATATTGCAGGAACATTTGGTATTTGGAGGAGACAGCATATCTAATGAGTATCAGCTGAATCAACTCTACTTATTATAGGAAGGACATTGCTGATAATGAAAAGGCATAGCAAAGGCCATGCAAAATTATTAAGGGTCTGAGTGCATAAGATATGAAGGAAGATTGGCTTATAGTAGAGAAAAGAGGCTATCTTGGAAATATATATTACTCTGAAGGGATCAGATAGACACCAGCAAACTGATTAGAATAGTAATTAATTTCTTTATAATACTAAAATTTATGTTAAACATGTCCAGTGGAAGTAGCTTTCACAAGCAGAAATGCAGGTAGTGTTTCTTGGCAGAGATGTTAGTGCAAAAGAAACCCATAGAAAAAATAGTAATTAAGCACAAGGTAAATTTTCTTCAACATACTCAGAAGAGCAGTCCCACATGAAACAAGTATAGTGGCTTCATTTGTTTCAGGAAAAGGATCCCGTTTCTGAGAAAAAGATGTGTGATATATGTGAGTTTTCCTGTTACACTCTCCAACTATCTCACACTTATATAGGTTAATTCCCACTTCTAGTCATATATGCAATTAAAGAATTTATACCCTGGAGAAACAGTGGTGTCATATGGCTCTACCCACAGCTGAAGTATTGTGTAAATATAATTGCAGCCACCAAGGGATACTCATATATCTCAAACTCAGTTTTTCCTCAGCAGGTTACAATTCCTCTTATCTTAGCTATTTGCAGGGCATTGGTGGGAATGGAGTATTAATGTATCAAGTTATGTGCAATAAATGGTTCTAGGTTCGCTGCCTGCTTTCACTCCTTAACTATCCTCTTCTTAATCACTGACCTCATTCCTATTTCTCCACTTTTTATTTGACCTCAGCAACCAGTTACTTTTCCAGAAGAATATAGGGACCACACTAACTGCTTCAGTGGCCCATTTTCTCTACTGTTGCTTTCATGACAGGAAGCAAAATCTATATCCATGAATGAATATCCATTCACGTCTTCTATAAAACATATGCTACAAAGCACCTCAAGTCATATTCAAAACCTTGAGAACAAAAGACCATAAGCCTGGAGGATTGCCAAACCCACAGGGAGAGAACATGAGAGATGAAGGGCATTGTACAAGTCCTCAAGCTGAAGTGCTTCCAGCAAGTTCGAGGAAGTAGGTTACAAATTATTAGAGATGAATGCAAAAAACCCATAAATCTTGACATTATTGTTTTCAGCCTTATGTGAGACAAAATTTGTTCTGAGAAGTCTAGTAATCAAATTGGCTCTGGGAATGTGAACCTCCACCAAGAAGACATGGAATTATCATGGTTTAGGCCCAGCCAGCAACTAAGCACCAAGTAGCTACCTGCTCACTCACTCCCTCCTGCCCATCCAGTAGAACTGGGAGGAAAAAATATAACGAAAAACTGGTAGGTCAAGACAAGGACAGGAAGGGATCGCTCACCAATTACCATAATGGGCAAAACAGACTTGACTTGGAAAAAAAAAAAATCTATTTTATTTGTTACCAACCAAATCAGAGCAGGATAATGAGAAAGTAGCACAGGGGGCTGGGGAATGGGAGTTGCGGTCAGTTCATCACATGTTGTTTCTGCTGCTCCTTCCTCCTCAGGGGGAGGACTCCTCACACTCTTCTCTGGCTCCAACGTGGTGTCCCTCCCATGGGAGACAGTCCTTCATGAACTTCTCTAACATGAGTCTTTCTCATGGGCTGCAGTTCTTCCTGAATTGATCCAGCATGGGTCCCTTCCACAGAGTACAGTCTTCAGGAACAGACTGCTCCAGTGGGGGCTTCCCATGGAATCATGGCCTTCTTTGTGCACAACCACCTGCCCTGGCATGGGGTCTTCCATGGGCTGCAGGTGATTCTCTGCTCCATCATTAACCTCCATGAGCTTCAGGGAGACAGCCTGCCATTTCTCAATGGGCTGCAGAGCATTCGCTGCTCCCATGCACCTTCTCTCCGTCCTTCTGCACTGACCTGGGTGTCTGCAGAGTTGTTTCTCTCACATCCTGCTCCTCTCTCCACTGCAGGTTGTTGTTACCCAGCAACTTTTCCTCCTTCTTAAATATGGTATAACAGAGGCAATACCAACATCTCTGATGGGCACAGCCTTGGTCAGAGGTGGGTGCAACTTGGAGCTGGGGAAGCTTCAAGCAGCTTCGGGCAGTTTGATAGGGAAAACAAAAGCTGTGCATGCAAGCAAAGCAGAAGAAGGAATCCTTTCATTACTTCCCATCAGCAGGGCGGTGTTGGGCATCTCCAGGGCAGTAGGGCTTCATCACACTCAGTGGTTACTTGGGAAGAAAAGTGCTATCACTCTGAACGTCCCTCCTTTCTCCTTCTTTCCTCAGTCGCTATTCCTGAGCATGATGTCCCATGGTGTGTAACATCCCTTTAGTCAGTTGGGGTCAGCTGTCCCAGCTTTGTCCAGTCCCAGTTTCTGGTGCACACCCAGCCTACTTGTTATCAAAGTAGCATGAGAAAGAGAAAAGGCCTTGAAGCTGTGTAAGCACTGTTCAGCAACAGCTAAAACATTAGTGTGTTATTAACACGGGTTTTTTTCACAAATCCAAAACAACACTGTAAGAGATACTATGAAGAAAAGCAATATTCCAGCCAAGCCACATTCCTTCCTTCGCCTTCTGTGACCTACAATTCTTTTACTTCATCTTCCCCATTTTCTTTACAAGAGAAGTCTACATGATTTACTCAAAAAAAAACCAAAGTTAAATTAATTTCTTTTTTTGAAATATTATTTAGAAAAAAAATGCAAAATTGAAAAACAAAATTGAAAAACGAAACAAAAACCCAATCTTAGAACATAATATGATCCTATTTATATCTTTGAACTTGTATATTTAAACTTTAGGAGTACCCAAAACTAAAAAAAATCTCAGAATCCAAATGTTAACACAGAGTTAAAATACCTTTTGCAAAATCTCTAGCAAGAAGTTAGAGACAGAGAAAAAAAAAATAATGAAAAGTCAGCAAGTCTGAATTCTTTACATCCTTCTTTCATAGCAAACAGGTAGATTAAAAGAAAAATTCATGCAAGCTTTTTAGGAAAAAAAAAAAGCTAATGTCAAGTAAATGAATTTGGG
This sequence comes from Antrostomus carolinensis, assembly GCF_000700745.2. Classification (NCBI taxonomy): domain Eukaryota; kingdom Metazoa; phylum Chordata; class Aves; order Caprimulgiformes; family Caprimulgidae; genus Antrostomus; species Antrostomus carolinensis. The sequence goes on from NW_010314050.1 coordinate 35,422, forward strand.
ACTGTCAAAGAAAATTTTATAATATGGTTTCTAGATGATTCATTTGTTAATGTGCAAAGTATGAATAGAGAGTCTAACCCAAGTGTGTGTCCACAAATTTGACATGCACCTGGCATCAAAGGACATTCTGACAGAGCAACATAAAGGTTCCAATCTAGAAGAATAAAATTAAATTAAATTAAATTAAAAAATGCATAGCAATTACCAGACTGAGAAATTCAGAGGGAGGAAAAAAAATACATTAACTTTTCCACTAGACAAGATCTTAGAAAAATATGACAACTCATACTGTCTACCATGCAGGCGATGTCATTTATCAAATCCAGGTAAAATGATAGTGAAGCCAAGAATTCAGACTTGCCTTTAATTCTGTGTTATTTTATTAGACTTAATCTATTTTGCATTGTTATTGGACCATATCAAAAGCAAATTTAGCATTAAAATTGCTTTTTGCACAACACAAAAAAGAGGAAGAGTTTGGACTAAACAATTCAGGTGTGGAGTCTAATACCACAAAATCCGAACTTCCAGAGAAGAGTATTTTAATACACTTAATTGTAAAAGTGTCTTTCTTGCTATGGAAGCCATACAGTGACACTGGCATTATACACTGTATTAGCATATTACGGCTGCTGTGCTTCAAAGCAGATCTTGTTTAGGATTAGGTTTTTAACTTTTTGAAAACACAACGAACTGAAACAAATTGTCAGCCCAAAATTAGTCTCTGAAATGCCTTTATTGGGTTACATTAAAATCCAGACCAACTTGTCTGTGTCTGTGGAAGGCTATCGGTATAATATATCTGTCTGCTTAGCTACATACATATTAAAAATTACTTTCACATGCCTAAAAAAACCCCTTTTTTCCTGTCTTTCTCCTCTTTTTTCTCCCTAGTTTCAGTGAAATAAGTCAAGTTCCAGACAATAAACAGCTTAGTTAAAAAAATATGTAGGCCATTAATCTTAAGATTCAGCTAAACTTCTGTGGATTTTCTTAAATTTTCCAGGGGAATTCTTAAACCCTTGTATTTTTAAGACATCAGATTCTAACCCTGTTCGTTTAAGCCAGTCTGAGAAGAAAAGAGATAAATACTTCACTCCTCCATATCCCTTCCCAGCTCTCCCACTTATCTAGCCTAATAAAAATGGGGAAGGAGGGCGAAGGTAGTGTTAGAAGGAAGAAACAGTGGTATTTTAAAAAGTATTATAGAAGGGAAAACACAGTGGTGGCCCTCATAGCAAGAAGACAAGAGAAAAAGAATGGCCTTCCAGCAAAAGAGGCTAAGTATAAGCTTGTAGAGTAGGTAAAACCTTTCAGTCTAAAACAATGAAGAAAATAGCCTAAGGTCTAGAGAGACGGAAAATGTACTGAACTAAGTGGGACGGTTAGGGCTGAGGTAGCTGTGGTCTACTGTTTTCAGGAGAGACTCTGTGCCATGTCAACTCCAATACAGCTTTGCTACATCATTACTGTAACAAGAGATGCATACAGAGAAATCAATATTCAGATTCCTGACCACTATTTACTGTGTGATCAAGAAAGAATAGTCAAACTGCAACCTTTGTTGTCAATTTTGAACAGTGAGAAGAGGAAGAGGTTAGATGTAGCAGTTTGCGATCTATTAAGATTGGCATGGTTCAAACATAGAGCAATAGGCTGCTGCTAGTTCTAAGCTGTGTTAAATACAACCATAAAAAAGAATTTTCTTTCTCCATCCATTTATATACTAGCATGCAGTCTCTTTATTTGTCTTTCATCATTTTCTGTATATTGTTCTTCGTTTAAAGGGGAATAACAACACTGATTTAGGAACCGAATCTTATACTGAAGTCTTGCAGCCCTGAATCCAGTTTTTGAAACAGTTCTAGATTTATGCATTTGAGTATGACGTTCTAAGGGGATTCTAATTTACTTTCATTGTGTGATCCTTTTTCAGTCTTCACATACATACTGCATTCCTTGTAGCTTCATGGAGATAAAGAATGAGATAGTAGATTGAGGGAGAAAAAAAATGTTTCCAGTTTATGAGGTTGTCATGGATGCTAGGAGCTTCAGAGAAGAATATTTTCATATTAGCAGTGGCCAGAATTTCCAAAAGAAACTCACAATTACCTTTTGGATTTTCTGGAGTCAACTTTTGTTTACATAATCTTCACTGAAATAGGTAATGGAGCTGAAATTAAGAAGCTCTTTCAGAAGTTTGACTCCTCTAACTGTTTTGTATGGTTATTTTAGTGTCCCTCTGGCTTTACATTGAATTAAAACATCTTAATTCCTTTGTTTATAAAATGCTACATGTGCCAAAAGATGCACTGTTTTGTTCTAATGCGACAAGTAGCAAATGACAGTGCTCTGGGGAATTCCAAAGAAAAGGAAAACAAGCACAAAATGCTAATGTGATTCTCCATTGCCTTTCTGAATTACAGGATTCTCCACAGATATTTTGACTGCTATTGCACCGTAGGTAATTTTTTATATATACTCACAGAATAATTTGAGTTGTAAAGGATGTCTGGGGATCCACCTCTGAGGGCACAGATTTCACAACATCTTTGGGTATTCTGGTCCAATATTTTCCTACCCTTATGTAAATGTTGTTCTCCATAACTCAAAATATCTGTGGTTGCATCCTCCATCCTTTGCTGCGTGTTCTTTAGCTGCACTCGTCTGAAAGGAGTCTGACTCCATCTTCTCTGTAGGTTTTGGAAGACAGCAATTAGATCACCACCATCCCCTTTAGTTTTCTCTTCTCCAGGTTAAGCAAACCAACTTAATCACCCTCATTTCACCTGTCATATTCCACAGCCACCTAACTATTCTAATGTTCCTTTACTAAATACTTTCCAGTTTATTCATATCTCTTTCACTGGGGACCCAAAACTGATCACAATCCTCATGTTTCATGAGGCAAGATGACAGAAAGGGAAGAAATATCTTTCAGATAATGGTGCCTGCACTGGGCACCTTGACTTTTGTCTCAGAAATAGATCTTTAGAGTTGTAGTGCTCCTGATTTAAGAAAAAGCTAAAGCTAAAATCACATCCAAATGAGCCCTCATTATTGTGAGAGGTGAGAGGGAGCAGTTTTAGCTGTTCATATCAAAGACATACATGGTGCAAAATTCTGTAATTTTTTAGCCAAGAGAGTAGAACAGCAGAGTAACTTAATTTTTAACAACTAAATCGAGTAAAGTAATTAAATATTGCCTAAACTGGACCATTTAGATAGTTGAACAAAAGTGGCATCAACAGAATGAAAGTTAAAAAAAAATCCAAATGCAGGGATAAGCAGTTTTGCAGTTCAGCATGGGAAGTACAGGACTTCACTGCATTATGAAGTGATCTATAGATGTCTTGTTTTTAATAGATAGTTCTACACAACAGATTTACTGTACTATACAAAAAGAGACATAAATGGGGTAAATAAAATACCAAATGATTCAAGCGCTTTATCAAAAGTCATTCTGTTGATGAAACTTCCCAGAAGACAGAGTTTTTGTTTCATTTGAGTGTCATTAACTTGTTCAGTAATTTCTTGTCACAAAAATGTGTGAAGTCAGTGCTTCACCATTGCTTAAGGGAAAATCTTAAAAAAAACGTAACTCGTTTTAAATTTATATCAGTAGCCAGATTCTATGGTCTCTACATTGTGTTTATTCTAACCCTGCTGACTAGTTTTCAGCTTCCAGCCACTAGCAACTAAACACATTCTCCGTTAGAGCCTTTACATGTTGGCTTCACCCCAGCATTCTATTCCAGTGGCTTGTTATGTACGTGCCTGTGTGGGCAGAGGGGAGGGTAGGCAGTGAAAATTGAACAGTTTTAGCACACCATTAGAGCATCCAAGCCTGAAGTCACAGTGTTTAATGCTTGGAATAGGATGGTCAAACAAAATGTTATCACTTTTATCTGGAATCTGGGAATAAAGCCAACTTGGATAAAAACAGAAAAAAAAATAATAAATTACTAATCTGACAGCTGTGGCAAAGCATAATGATAGATAATGTGAAGCAGGCCAAGAACTTGAATACTACACTGCAAATGGAGTGTGCTTATAGTGTACGCTGGTGGTGCATACAGACCACTGGATGAAGGGAACATATAAATGGGTGGTAGGTAGACATTTCAGTGATCACACCTGCAAGGACCTCACATTCTCTCAACAATGTCTAAAAGTACATTACTTCATTTACAGTTTTGATTTCCAATTTTTTGTTGTTGTTTTTGTTGTTACGGATATTTGAAAGGAATGCCCAATTTCCTCCATTTGGACAACAAAAATGAAAGGACATGCTTGAAAACCAAGAGGGGATGTTCCAGATTTCTTGATCAACAGTTCTGGTAGTGTTGTGCAGGACAGAGTTGCATGGTTCAGGCAATTTTACAGAAAAGGCATTGTATTTGGAAGGAGTTATCTGATATAGGCGTTCCTGAATACACCTGAACAACTTCAAAGCTGATGCAAGATAAACAAGTAGTCTTGCTGTATCATCTTGCAATGCTATGAGATAAAGACACTGTCAAGAAGGCAGTCAACACCAGCCCCGGTGGAAGAGAGAGCTTTGTGACACAGTGTGAAGTAGTAAAGCTAATCTTAGCTGGGGATTTGAGGAAGAGAGTCTGGGATTCAGACGCTCTGGTGATGTATGAAATGAAAAAAGTTGAGGGAAAAAATGAAACAGGTAAGTCAGCTTCAGAGTTCAGCCTATAGTAAGTCTAGTATTTTGCTTAACACAGCAGTATGAGGGCTCATAATAACAGGAAGAGTCTTCAGCAGCAATAAAGTGCACATTTTCTTTTCTAAGTGTGAAATCCCAAAAGGGACTCAAATAAGCTTTCTATTATTACTTGGGTGACTAACATGATATGGATGTCCTTGGTTTACCTGTAATAGTTTTTAGATGTGCTTGCACTCCATTGCACTTGATATATCAGCTTATTCTTTGATTTAAAACCTTGTTTTACACATAAAGGATGCCCAAAACATAAAAATAGTATGAACCTGTGTTTGGAATTTCCCCAGATTTCTTTTTCATTAAGGGTTTCATAATGTTACTTCTTTTTAGATCTATTCCAAAACCTATCAGATAAGGTAACTTACAGGTTCCTTTAATTGAGAGGGGGTATGTAGGCTTGAACATGCCTACTGCAAAGAAATACTTAATCCAGCCTAATCACCTGCTAATTTCAGATTAATCACTAGTCTGTTCTTTTTATCTTGTGTAAGAACTTCCACGTCTCCCTGTAGGGAACTTTTCTTTCTTTTCATAGTTTGCATTGTCACGTAGACTTTCTTGCCACCCAGCCTAATTTCTTTTTTCTTGATTTTGTATTTTGCATTGTATTCCTCAAAAGGAATCACAGCTGTGACTCTCTTTGAATCTCTTTTTGTAATTTCTTATCAAATATCTGTTCTTTGAGTATTTCTTTTTTGTAGCTTGTTCTGCATCCTCCATGACACTGGCAGTATCAGCTCTGACTGATCTATCATTCTAAAGCTCAGAGTTCTAGAGCATACCAATGCCTTCCACCTTCCAACTGAATATACGATCCCATCTATAATTATCTCATTTAACGGGTCTTCTGCTAGTTTTTAGCTCATATGGTAATTTCTTAAGGAAAGCAGTTTCAATTAACTTTTTGTAGATTTGTTATTGCTGTTCTTACTTAGTTTGAAATAAAATTTTAACCAGAAAAATAGGATCTGATTCTACTTTGACAGTACTGAAGCTTCACCTATTTCATGGATGTATTCTGGTTATGAACAAGGCTGGCAAAATACATGACCAGGTATTAGTTAGGAAGTTCTGCTTTGGTCAGCAGTGGGTCTGTTCTGGAGCTGGTTGGAACAGGCTCTGTCCAACATGGGGACAGGTCCTGGTCTCTTCTCAGAGAGTCCACTCCTGCAACCTCCCTTCTACCAAAATCTAGCCAAAGGAACTCAACATAAGGTCTCTTTACAGTGTTGACAACATTTTGACTGTCAATAAAACTCAAGGAGAACAAAGAGGATTCAGTAGGGTGATCCTAATATTCCAGACCTTCAAAAGATAATCTTCTTAAATCAAGGCTGTAAAAAAAGTAAAAATCCATCTTTTTCAAAGAGTTATAAAATATTATTATTTGTTGTGTTCCTTTTCTGTACACATATTTTCCCTGGAAAACCATAATGAATGTGATGACGGCACAGGTGCCTATAAGAAAGCTGGAGAAGAACTGCTCACAAGAGCATGTAGCAATAGGACAAGAGGTAACGGTTTTAAACTAAAGAAGAGCAGAGTAGATTTAGGTTGGATATTAGGAAAAAATTCTTGAATATGAGATTGGTAGATCATTGGAACAGGTTGCCCAGAGAGGTAGTGGAGACCCCATCCCTGGAGATTTTCAAGGTCAGACTTGATGGCACTCTGAGCAACCCGCTCTCCTAAAGATGTCTCTGCTTACTGCAGGGGGGTTGAACTAGGTGATCTTTGAAGTTCCCTTCCAATCCAATACACTCTATGATTCTATGATTTGTTCTCATTTATTTGCAGTATACAGTGTTGTGCAGCACAGAGAGGGCTGCCATCTGCCCGGCTGTAGTGAGGAAGGATGAGGAACCCTTCCAAGAGAAAAAAGGTTGAAACTGGAAATGTCTGAGGGCTGACAGAAAATTTGAGAGAGGACAGGGACAACAAAAGTAACTGAGACCCACCAAGATGAAAGTGTTCTGTTGTACTGGGTTTATCTCGCAAGATTATGAGGGGTGGTCTCTGTGAGAAGAGGCCAGAGGCTGTTCCATGCTGCACACAGTTGAGTCTACCCAGCTCCACTACAGACCCACTGCAGGACACAGCTAAGTTTGTTACACCTCTAGAAAACATACTTTAGACAGACAGCAGACACCAGAGGAAGAGAAAACCTTAACAACGGGGAGTAAGCAGGCAGTTGGGTAGGTGCTTGGCTGCAAGTCAAGTCCAACCCAATAGATCTGTAAAACTTAAGAGGAGGTAGCATAGTTCAACACTTTCTTAGTCAACTTTTTTGAGGTGCTTGCTCTTGGCAGATCCATCTTAGTGCCTAAGGTCTTATCATCACTAAACCATGTGAATCACTCCTGGCTGCCTTTGCACATTCTGACAAAGCCAAAGTTTACTCACTGAAAAGAAAATCTCTTCTGTGGATAGCCTGAACAAATTTCATAAGGCAAAAGGAAGGACACAGTTTTAAATTGCCATCTCCATTTTGTCCTTTAAATACTTGAAATTCACTTCACTATTATATGTCCCATTTGTTTTTAAGCCTTAGAGATAGTACTTCCTGACAGACTCTTGTTCTGAGGTTGAATTTTCTCACTTGTTGATTCTAATTGCCCATATATAGACATGTAATATTGATAAGCGAGAATTTCTAGGGTATCCTGTTTGACCTCCATCTGCCAGGCCAGTAGTGTCTCTCTAGGTCTTGTATCTACTTGATGTTGTGCAGATACTTCATTAAATCTTGGACATTGAAAATGGCACTAGTCCCCCATATTTAGGAAATACGTTAAGCTTTGAGTGTCCTCTTTAGGATAGTTCTTTAAATGATGTTAATTCGCTGTTGAAAGTAGAAAATAACATTGGAAACAACATAAATTGCCACAATGCAATAATGCAGTAGTTCCCAAACTCCATTGTGTGTCTTGCTATATATAACTGCATAATACTCTGTTTTTTTGAGTCTTCATCTACAAGTTAAAAAACTAGGTGCAATCTATGTGACCCAAGGTAGAAGACTGCAATGCAGAGGTCTACATTTGAACCAGTAAGCACAGACTGTTTGTATGTATAGATACTCATTATCCTAACATTACTTTTAGTCTTCCTAAAATGTAAATAAAAAAATGAATCCCATGAACTACACATTAAATGAGTCTGATAAGAGTCACTACTGAAAGCAACTATTGCATAGTCAACAGATTGACTATAAAAGGAGTTTAGAGTGACAATTTATTGTGAGCGTTTAAAGTTAGGTGGGATGAATATCATATTTAAAGTCTCTTCAAAATATTATCCCACTGTCTTAAGGATTTATGCAGATCCAAGATCCTACAGTTGATTTATTCTTACAAGGAGGGAAACTCTCAATGACCATGGTTTGTTGATCTCGTTTGCTCTGTAATTTTCCAAAATGAGATACAAAATGAGAAAAACAGATCTTGTCTAGCAGTACTTCATGATCTAATTTAAAGTGTTCAGGGAAGGAATATGATAAATATAGAGAAGCCAATAGTCAAGTTGAGTTCCCAAGATAAGACTGAAATACAGAAATTTGAGTCCTTGATATTAAGCTCTGAAAGATGCCAAACACGCTTCCAACAGAAAACACCAAGGGATAAGAAGTTACTCAGGATCTTATATTAAAGTTTCAAGAGATGTCATTTCACTAGCACGGTAACATTTTTCATTGACAAGTTTGTGATAAAAACATTGGCTTCTTTTTCTTTACTTCATACTGCCTATGAACATATTACACTGGCCTTTAGGAAAAGTAAAACTATATGCTTGGGAATTTTTATCCAGAATTTTGCTCAGACCTACACTGAAAAACTTCAAAAAATCTACCAAAACCATTATATTCCAGATATAGTAAATTGGTAGAAAGGAATGGGGTCAATATGTTACAGAGTTTTAGCACAAGGCATTTGAATATTATGGCAACAATGAATATTTTCTGTATCCATAAAATATTTTACAAAAAAAATAATTGAATATTATTTTTGTCTTCAGGCTGATTAGACTTCCAAGTTCATTAAAGAAATAGACAAATGTCATATCCCAGATTATTAGTTCTGAATGCAGAAAACATTTCCTTCTATGACTGTGAGGTAAATTCTGGAAAACACCGTTTTATTTGATGAGGAAACTTTCCACTGCTCATTCCACCCTTAGGATAATTTCAGCTTCTCTGCTGCAGTCATTGGCACCTTAAAATTTTTATTAAATAATTTATCACCTATAGATGTTTCATCAGATTTGAACAAAATAAGCCTAATTCTTGCTCACATTAGCATTAGTGTGTGTCTACATTACTACTACACATTTACTGTGTATAAAAACTCAATGTCCAAGTGGAGACCAGTGATGAGTGTCTTCTCCCAGGAGTTGGTATTGGGACCAGTGCTGTTTAATGTCTTTGTGGGCAGTGGGATTGAGTGCACTCTCATCAAGCTGTGTGGTTTGGTCGACACGCTGGAGGGATGGGAATCCATCCAGAGGGAGCTTGACAGGCATGAGAGGTGGGCCTGTGCAAACCTCAAGAAATTCAACAAGGCCAAGTGCAATGTCCTGCACCTGGGTCGGGGCAACCCCAAGCACAAGTTGAATGGATTGAGAGCAGCCCTGAGGAGAAGGACTTGGGGGGGTTGGTAGACAAGAAGCTGAACACAAGCCAGCAACGTGCGCTTGCAGCCCAGAAGGCCAACCATATCCTGGGCTGCATCAAGAGAAGCATGGCCAGCAGATCAAGGGAGGTGATTTTTCCCCTTTATTCTGCTCTCGTGAGACCCCACTTGGAGTACTGCGTCCAGTTCTGGAGCCCCCAACTTAAGAAAGACATGGACCTACTGGACCAAGTCCAGAGGAGGCCACGAGGATGATCAGAGGGCTGGTGTACTGCTCCTATGAGGACAGGCTGAGAGAGTTGGGGCTGTTCAGCCTGGAGAAGAGCAGGCTCTGGGGAGACATTATAGCAGCTTTCCAGTACCTGAAGAGGCTACAAGAAGGCTGAGGTGGGACTTTTCATACGAACACGTAGTGATAGAACAAGGGGTAATGGCTTTAAACTGGAAGGTAGAGTTAGATGAGATATTAAGAAGAAATCCTTTCCTGTGGGGTTGGTGAGACACTAGCACAGGTTGCCCAGAGAAGCTGTGGATGCCCCCTCCCTGGAAGTGTTCAAGGCCAGGTTGGATGAAACTTTGAGTAACCTGGTCTAGTGGAAGGGGTCCCTGCTCATGGCAGGGGGGCTAGAACTAGATGAACTTTAAGGTCCCTTCCAACCCAAACCATTCCATGATTCTATGATTCTATGATTTGGGTGCAATACCTTCTATGTGCCCCAGAATTTTACACCTAAGAGCATGTAAGTCTGGGTAAGCACTTGGCAATGAGGATGCACTGTTTGCAGCAATTTTATATTCAAGAACTTCACTCACCACTCAAGTGACATATGCCAATGAATTTAATTCTTTGGATTGCTTAATATAAAAATAATTAATAGTGTTATACAGTCTTTGGAATGTAGCTAGTTGTCTATCAGATAGATTGCTGACTTGAATTTTACAACCTGCTTCCTCCTACAATGTGATTCATTTAATCATAAACCTAGTATAATTTTCTGATTCTAGACCCAATTCAATGAAATACGTAAGAACAGATTTAACTGTAAGTATGCAAATGTTTCCACAGACTCCAAGTTAAGCATATATTTAAGTGGTCTGCTGTCTCAGAGCCTAAGTAAATCTTGATTCTTGATCTAAAATTTGCTTTTCATAAACATCTGTGAGCTTCGATTCATACAATTGTTAAAGAATAAAAAGTTCAGCTACAAAAGTTACCAACAAAAGGAAATTCTGTTTGAAATTCACCAATGTGTTTGCTAATCATTTTTTCAGTATTTGCCCATGTCTGTTCAAATGTCTGAGTTGTGGCTTTTCATCTATTTCAGGAATATTTTAAGCAAGCTATGCAAAAATCTTCTTTGTGCTAGTACAGCTTACTGCAGAAGGTTGAAGGTTTTTCTTCTTTTTTTTTTTTTATTCCCTTCATGTACACTGAAAAGCTTAAAGCACTTAAACTTCCTTCTAGGAGTCTCTGTTTTTGAAAGAGTTCATTCTGATGTAGCTTATATTTCGGGTATGTTGTGAGCAAAGATGCCTTCATTAATATAAAAGCCACTGTTTTACTAGACCTGGAAAATCTTTGCTGTTTATATTTCTTTTAACATGAGTAGCTAGAGGCTTTCCATCCCAACATTACTTAATGAGCTGTTCTATGTTTTTACCTTACTAAAATACAAGCACCTTCAACATTAATTGGGGAGAAATGGCATGTGCATTAGAAGCTTACATGACAATCACAAAAGCTTAATTTTTTTGTGTTTTGAAAATAGCTTCTCAGCCTTGGCTTCAGATCAAAATACTACCATTAAATGATTATGGCCTTCAAAGGTTGTATAATTTAATCTAAATATTCTAACAAACATAATGAAGCCACTGTAAAGAATCACTAGTGATTTACCCACCTTTCCATTTCTAGGGTTATATCTGAAGATAGATAAAATGACCTCCTTCCTGAAAGAGAAATTAAATTCAGCAGAAAAACAAATTAGCAAATATGAAACATTTGTTACTGAACAGGAAAAATCTTCACTTTTACAATGTACGTATTGGCATAAATGACATATTTAATTCTCTTCGTGTTTAATTGGAGCACTAATAAACAACAGAGAAGATCAGAACAAAGCATTTCAGGCTACTATATGAACAGGTTAATACCAGTGTTGCCTACTCCTAACAATTAACCTCAGAAGTGGTTATTTAACTTTATTGCTTTTTTCTCTTGATTTACAATACAAAGTTTTACAATCCAAGCGTACTGTTAATAAAATAAACAGAGTACTCCAGAAAGCTATCACTAGGGTTGTCAGCTAAGCAGAAACCAGTGAGCCTTTAGAAATGTCAATCATATGAAATGTGATTGTTACACAAAAAGGGAAAAAAAGAGGGACTTGTTTATTTTTCTTAAACCATTCACCGATTTATTTAATTCTATCATGACCTTTCTCACTCCTGTTTTCTCCAGACTAAGCTAACCATCTTTACAATTTTTCCTCCATAGAAGACTTGTTACTCTCCAGCCATTTCACCACTGGCTTCCATTTATTTCTTCTCTTTTTTTTTTTCTTTTTTCACTACTATGACCAGGAGACTACAGGATCCAAGGTGAGGGCAAGCACGATTTATACAATGTCATAACATTATCTTCAGGATTGTTTTATATCCTAGTCCTTACCATAGCACAACATGTGGTATTTTCCTATGGGTACTCTTCTGCTCAACTGAAGATCTCCCCACATTGTCTGCAGGATAGCAGGAGTTTGCTAGCATAGTTTTCCTTTCCTGCTCTCACTTCATCAGTTTCAGCCATTTGCTGCTCTCATTAGCTATTTGTCTTCACCAGTGAACAGTGAGAGAAGAACCAGGATAGAGAAAAAGACTATCATCAGCCTCTGGATACAGCTGTCCCACCACCTCTTACCTCCTCTACTTGGTGCTTGGCCAATCCAGTCACCTCACCCTGGGTTTGTCCCACAAGTCACTGCAGCAACTCAGCTCCAATGACCAGGAGATGAACAAGGTAACAACGATATGTTTAGCATAGAGAGAAGGAGGAAAAAAAGCATCTGGCTTTGAAATAGAAGGTGGAGAGAAGTAGAGGAAGAGAGCAATGGGGTTTTTTCGATGTGATGGGGATCTGATGGGTGCCTGGAGAAACCACAGTAGCAAGATTGTTCCAGCACGGTGGTAGTGAATAACAGAGCTACAGAAATGACAGAAGGGTTTATTTGTTTGGGGAGTTAGAGCTTATTTTTAACCCATAAATACTTCAAATTATTCTTTTTTTTTTTTAATTGGAATTGAAATTTAATTTACCTTTGTAATACCTAAACAAACACTTCTGAACATCATATTCTTCATTCTTCTCCAGTGAAATAATTACATCAGTTTCAAGTGTTATCATCTTACACAGTTCATCTCTTCTCTAGCTCATCAGCAACTGATGCAGAACTGATACAGAACAATGCAGAACACTATGTTTTCCATCAAGTACCTCTATATTGAATGGTAGGGATGAAGTTTACCTCATCAAACATCTTTGTTCTCTAAAACTAGAATATGTAGTCCAAACTAGTCACCAAAGCTCCCTTGAGAGAGAGGGTCACCATGAAGCACTTCCACAAGGTGAGCCATCTCATCTAGGATAAGATGATTCTCCCCTTGTTTTCTATCTCTTTAGCAGTTTCTGGTACCTAAGTGCAATTCACCTCTAAGGTATTAGGGCTACTTAATTTCCTTGAAAGCTTCTTTGAAGGGGTTTCATAAAAGGCTTGTTGAGATTCCAAATTAGTTATGATAACTGCCTTCTTGTTTCTACAATTCAGTTCAAATACTCAGAAGTTAGAGATGTGTGATTGTCTTTCACGACAGGTATATTTTTTCAGCTTTACCATTTGATACCAATCAAGGTGTTCTGAAAACAAAATAAATGATCATTTATAATTCAAATTTTTTTTTCCATACTGAAGCAAATCTGAAATCTACAATTTCTAACACTTTTTTTACAGGTGATTATACTTTCTGTCATCAAACTTCTCAGGTGGGGTTGATTAATTTAATGAGATTACCTCTATTTTGACAGCATTTTCTTTAAGTTCCTTCAGCATGTCACCCAACCTTGATACTTTGTCACCCTGTAGCACCTCTCCAGAGCTTTAACCACTGCTGTCACTTCCTTGTATTGACTCCAAAAGTTATTTTAGGATACATATTTTTCCATCACGCTTAGTGAGAAAGACAGTCTGAAAGAAATGTAATTATTTCTTGACACCACTACCGCATTTAAAAACATTAATTTACTGTAGAGGGTATTATAGTGGATTGCAGGTTGTGGAGGAGGAAAGGAAGCAGGAATCCAGATTCATTCCTCTTGAGAATTTTAAGATACACAGGAACTGCAAAATCATGTTTACAGTGCTGAAAGAAACAGAGCCAGAGACCTGAAATCAGCAAAGACCCACCTCCTCCACATAGTACTTAGTTGTGGGACACAAATGGTACTCAGTGGTTCAAAAGTGTAACAATTTTGTGGGAGGCTTTTTCAGTTTAAAGTGCATGAAATAATGTGTGGTCTGTGTAACTGCCCAGGGCAGTGCTTGTCTGCCCTGTGATACAGCAGAGAAGTATTTTGGGGTACTTTCATGTGCAAAGGCAGAGGACACAGAGTTGAAAGGCCTTGTATGGTGCAGAGGACCAAAAAGTGCATTCTTAAACTATTGCAATAGGCTGTTATTTATGAAGGAACAGAGCGTATCAGGTTCTGGTAAACAAGGGCATCTTGTGAGACCACACCTGCAGTGCTGTGTCCGGTTCTGGGACTCCCAGCTTAATGCCATGGACCTACTGGAGTGAGTCCAGAGGAGGCCACAAGGATGATCTGAGGGCTGGAGCACCTCTGCTATCAGGACAGGCTGAGAGAGTTGGGGCTGTTCAGCCTGGAGAAAAGAAGGCTCCTTGGAGAACTTCTATCGGCCTTCCAGTACTTTAAGGGGCTACAGGAAGGCTGGGGAGGGACTTTTGACAAGGGAAGGTAGTGATAGAACAAGCAGTAATGGCTTTAAACTGGAAGAAGGTAGGTTTAGATGAGATATTAGGAAGAAATTCTTTCCTGTGAGGTCGGTGGGATACTGGACCAGGTTGCCCAGAGAAGCTGTGAATACTCCCTCCCTGGAAATGTTTAAAGCCAGGCTGGATGAGGCTTTGAGCAACCTGGTCTAGTAGAAGGTGTTCTTGCTTATGGTGGAACCAGATGATCTTTAAGGTCCCTTCTGACCCAAACCATTCTATGATTCTATGATTCTATGAAGGGCAGCCTTTCTATACACTCAATGTGCTAATTTCTGGTTGAGATAAAGTACAAAGAATGAAAATCTACTTTTTTTTGACAGATATGGAAGTGGAATATGGTTTTTTTTCTTCATGTCATTACCACAAGTCATCAATTTATTTTAAGACTATGTAGGGAGAATCTCCCTGTTGTAATTTATTGTCATTTTTTCCTCTGTATTCCTGATTCACATTTCTACTGTTCCCTTGTCTTTTTTTTATTACCTTTTTCTCACTCATTTTACTAGTAGAACCACCTTTCAAAGAGGGGAGGAGCTCTGCTTTGAAATAGAAATTAACAATTCAATATGATGCCTCCAATTCAGAATTTATGCGTAACAAAACCATGCATACATTTAGTATTTTCTTGGATAAAAGCAAAATACTGCACAGCAACTTCTCTCACATTTTTCTAACACCTGCTCAATTAGCCTCATTGATTTAGAGATTAATGTCCAAAAGAAATACCTCTCATTTTATGCAAGGGTTAAACTGTCAGTCTAAAATACAATCTCTCCACAGTCAGACTAAATTTAAAAATACTACAGCAATCCCAGGAAGTTAAGTAGTTTTGAAGAGAAAAGAAAATACAGCACAAGTTAAGTTTTAAAAAGCTTCCTCAGCTCTCTTTTTTTTTTTCTTTCTCCTCCTTCTTTTTTAATCCTTAGAATAAAGGAGATCCTCTAACTACAGAAAGAGATTTATCACAGATGCCAAAACTATGAAAGGCAGTCATAATTTCTGACACTTCATTCCCATTCCTTCCTCTTACTCCTAGCATAAAATTTCCAGACAAGTTTTGTAATGACCTGGCAGGTATTGGTTGTGCAGCTCCAGGTGGTGTCACAATTCAGACCCACAACGTACTGATAGTTTTCCACCAAGAGTTATGACATTACTTGGGTGACTTGCTGGAATTTGCAGTCTGCCATTGCTGCACATGTTTTTACAATAATGCTTCATAAATACACTGCTGCCTCAGCATCTGATAACTGAACCATTCCCTATAAGTGCATTATGGAAAATATTTCATGTTTAAATTATTATGAAATATTGTCCCTTCTTATCTCCCAGATATATTATCCCCACAAATACTGTAAATGCTGTAGCAAAAGGTTTATCTGTTCTAATTAGCATATATGGAGGAATGAAAACCTGCATAATTTCATTTTGTTCCTCTTGAGCATTTAATTCACTATGTGTCCACTGGGGAAAAAAAAAAAAAAAAAATCTTTAGCCTGGAAATTGTCAGAATTGTGATCAACTCAAATTTTTAAAGATTAAATGTAGGAGTAGGAAGAGCTGATGAGCCAAGGCAATGTTTAGTACGATACAGAGTCTTGTATCTGCAGTTTGTGGATTTTAAACCCAGTTTGAATTTGAAAGGTTTATCAGAATTGCAGCTTTCAAGACCAAAAAATACCTTTTGATCAAATATCCTGACTTTGCATAAAAATTACCTCCTTATCCCTGCACTACGATTACCTTTTGTTTGATCATAATGCATGCCTCAGAAATGCATGAAAACATCCAATGGATCAGAGATCCAGAAAACCCAGCCTTGCCAGAAATTTATTTCAATCAAGAACAGCTACCTTTCTTTTTATTTTTTTTTTTCTTTTAGGACCCATTGGACTTGTAATATGAGGTATCATCTCTGTAGTGGACTACAACCCACTTCAAAAACTAGACCAGCTGCTTTTTCACCTCATTTTTCTAAGTCTGTTCTATCTTGTCTTAGTTTTTCAACATTCTCTTAAAAACAGAAACTGCTGCACATGGTGTTTAAATATTAGTCTTCCTAGTTCAAGTCCCCCTCCCCACTCCCAATCAGTGTTTCACTATTTATGCCCAAAGAGTAATACTATTCCTTTTTACAATAGAATGTTTTCTTTTCAGTTTTCTTTTCAGTATCCCTTTTTTCAGGACACATGGGTTAGCTATGGTCAATACTCTAAGAATGAGGTCTGTTATCTAAAACTCATCCAAGAGCATGACAGCTACCAAGTGCAACTAATTTCCTGAGCTTTCTAATCCGTAGACAGACAAATTCACCAGAGCTCTCCCCAACTCGCTTGGAAAGCCCCTGGTTAATTAACTTTTTCCACCCACACTTGCTTAGAAGTGTTTGTTTGTTGGAAATGAACATGGTACATGCATGTCTCACAACTAATTTATGTAGATGGTGAAAGTGTTACCTCAAGTTTAAAAAGATATATTAAATTCATTGTTCCAATGCAGATTTTCACAGCAGTATATAATTATTCACTTATTTTTTTCTGCAGCATTTTCCCTAAATAGTTGTTCTCCATGTCATATTTTTGCATTTTATTGTCCTCCACCTTAAACACATAGTAAAAATGAGAGTTTACAATAACTAATATTTTTACAGTATTACTGATTGATATGGTATAGGCCTATATTTATCACTTGGTTTACACTAATGCATAGCCTCACCAGGAATCAGAGTCTTTCTGTGCTGGATGCCTGCCACATGTTTAATAAAAAATGTAATTCCCTGTCCCAGAGAGACTACTTTCTAAACATAGAGTTGGATAGAACAGGTGGAAAAAAAACAAAAGTAGAAAAGGCAATAGTGAAACAATCATTTTTCATCTTGCAAAATTGTAACCGTTACACTACAAAGCAATTTAAATCTGTTTTCCCTTGTACCAAAGGCAATCTGTTTTCCAGTTTCAATAACTATCTCTTTTCCCGTTAGTTAAAAATATTTATATCAATCTTATTTCATTTGATTTAATCATTTTTAAATCACTTTCACTGAAGTATAAAAAGCTGTTGAGCTCCTTTGTTTAAATATGAAACATAGCAATAATCACTCTTTGGTATTATTCTAATTAGCTAGATCTCCTCATGGAGGATAGCAAACGCATACTAACTCAGGACAATTAGAAAGATGCTAATAAATGCAACATCATGGTTCCTCACAGAATGCAAAACCAGCACCAATATGTAACCAAGCAGTTTGGAAAGAAAATTACCACATTTCAGGAGCTGGAACTTAAAGCTACCATTGGGATGATTTCAGGAGACAAGGACTCATTATGCTTATCAGTCAGTATTCGTACAGTTATATTTTGGTCTTTTCAGTTGCTGCTAGGCTGCAGAAAAAATGAAAGCTTTCAATATTTAAAAAAAAAAAAGGCAAAGCCATTGAATCAGGAAATTTGAAAGTACTGGGACTAATTCATAGCTAGCAAAACAAAGCAAAAATCCTTGAATTTCCATGGAATTGCAATATCTTCTCTTGTCAATGTTTGTAATGTATCTGACACTGAGTGTAAGATAAACTAATAAAAAGTCTGGAAATGAGAAAGAAAATCATGCAGCAGTTGATGAGAGGGTAGATTATTTCATTTTGTTCATTTGCTTTTTCATGAGATCAGTTTTGTTTCAAATGAACTGTAATGCTGAGAAGATCCAAAAGAGGATAACACTGGTGATATCCTACTTCCTAGAAGCTTAGTTGACCCTTCTGCACCTACTTTGAGACACTGCACACAATTCAGCCGGGAACTCTTGAAAGGTTTGCCTTATCCTCTAAAAACCAGCAAGGGTCTACTATACAACCCACAGAATCCAGTAGAAATCATTCTGCAACTTTTAATATTCTTTGGATTAGACCACAAGAAATAATCCAACTAAATCTATTTTTTAAAATATGAGAGTTAAAATTATTCTGTTTGTGTGTGATTCCAAAGAAGCCCTATCCTATCAAAAGATACCTGCTAAATTCAGCATGAATCCCTCTTTCACTAGTCATATCCAAAGGGCAAAGACAACAATTCTGCTGGATTTCAAAATTAGACCTTTGGGACAAAACTTTGCTGTCTTTCTCCATGAGAAGTCCCCATGGCTTTCAGTCCATCATCATGTCCAATACCCAAGACAAGCAATTAAGAACACGAAACAGTTTAAAACTCAGGCACAAGTTATAAAACTGCAGTATACCTTTGAGATCCAGGCAAAATATTTGCTATTGTAACTTTCCCATCTTGCCAAACTATTTGTTATCACAGAAGCAGAATTTTTCAGACCCACACTCAATGGCGTCTATAAGGTAGTCCCATTGGTGTCAAGCTGGCATGACAATAACAAGTGGAGCAATACTCTGGGAATCCAGAATAGGAGTATAACAAACAAGTAGTCCCAGAATATTAAAAAAAACAAGAAGAGCTCCAGGTGGTTCTAAAAAATATGTATTTATCTTACAAATATAAGGCCTGATCCCATTATCTTTCCTCAGGTTAAAAAAAAAAAAAATCACGGAAATTTTTCGTGTAATACAAAATATTTCCTAATTCTAGCGGTATTTTTAACTGGAAAAATAATTTAATCCTAATTTTTCATTAACATCTTATAAATAGCACAGTTCTTGATTTAGCAATCCTTTCTTGTATTAAGGAGTTGCCTACCAAAATAGCCCCACTTATTTCAGTATGAGTGCTTGTGGATATATGGACTTGTTAACCTAAGTCTTACAGAACTGGGGCACATTTCAAATGAAATTGATAAAGGAGAAAATTCCTCCTAACCTGATAATGCAAGGACAAGTCTGAGTTGTAGAAAGGGTAGTTTAGAATGGGAAGTGATGCAGCCTTGATTTTGCGTGCAACGTAGCATCTGAGGTGTCCAAAGCAATAACTGCTACGTTTTGTTTAAAGCAATAGAAAAACTCTATTTTCCAAAATGGCACATACAAATTGAAGGAAGTGACTTACCTGTTTATTTGCATCACTGGTTAAAGAGCAGTTTTCCCCACAGGCTATAAAACCATACACTTGCATCTTGCCTAAGGTCCTACCACTTTCCACCCACTAACAGACCAGCATGGAAGAAGTTGTCCTTGAGTGTCAAAGCAAGGTGGTCGTCCTCCTCTTGTGTCTCATCTGTGGGGAAGGGAAGAGATATCTGCAGAAATTAAAGACACTATGGAAATTTCTAAAGAAAGAAAAAGAGAGTTCTAGAGTGACCTCTGCTGTACTTCCTCTCCTTCATTGTGTACCAACACGGATCAATGGACTCATTGCCTGCTGTAATTCCCTGCAGTCATTACTTTCCAGGTGAGTAATTTATGGCTTTGTAAAGGGCTCTGGGGTGTTTGATTATGTCAAAGGTGTTATTGAAGTTCAGACTGTAGTTGTATCTTTAAATAGGACGAGATTACCACTGGGATTTATATCATTACTTTCACTAATTATTTACAACATGGTGCCAATCACACTGTAGGCGTACTTGCAGCAGAAGAAGAGATCGTTCTGTGTAGGTGAACACACAACCTATTAGGTGATAAGCTATCCAAAGCAGAGCATGGCATTGACCTCCCGTGGCAGGAGCAATGATAGGCAGGAAGACATTATCAGCACCAAAGACATTAGACAAAGCTCTCAACCGGAAGGGTTAATTTTCAGTGTGTAAATTTCTGAGTCCTCATCTGACACAAGTTCCCTATCTCATGACAACATGGGCTAAGGAATGGGACAGACTATTCCACAGCCACAACATCAAAGGGTGCCTGGGGAATAACTTCAGAACTACTCTGTAAATGTCTGCCTATGGGGACAAGTACAGCAATTGTGGTTGGAAAACTCCTGTTTAAAGTGAAGGGCAGAAATCTCAGTGCCTCCCAGCTGAAGTGGTAAGAAAAAGGGAAATGAGACCTGATTATTCCCCATAGGACTCAAGTTCTTATCCCTGCAGAGTCTTCAGTCAGAGTAGGAAAGCTCATACCACGCGGTAATAGTTTTCCAACATGTCTGTAAGCAGGCTGGGTCCCTGGGGATTACAAGTGTGACAGCATCCTTGGATCCAGACCCAATGACAAAGACAGAGGAAAGCAGTAAAATTTCCTTTTTCGTGGCAGATACCACAATGATGTAAGAACTCCGTTTCCTCTGAGGGCTCACATTAGCATTTTCTCT
Source organism: Antrostomus carolinensis (assembly GCF_000700745.2). Taxonomy (NCBI): domain Eukaryota; kingdom Metazoa; phylum Chordata; class Aves; order Caprimulgiformes; family Caprimulgidae; genus Antrostomus; species Antrostomus carolinensis. The sequence goes on from NW_010314050.1 coordinate 56,049, forward strand.
CAGTACTGAGAGTAAATCATGCCATTTGGTCACAGTCTATAGCAAGACACAAACATCCCCTTGCTGAGCTCTCACACTCTCACCTTCACCTTTCCTATCTGGTGAGAGCATCTCAACATTTTTAAGTGAACTGCAAACTCCAATTCAGTCTTTTCAGTGGACATTTCTGTCTTCTACTATGCCCACACAATTCCACTTTTAGGAAGTGGCCATTTCTATTTCAATGGAGGGACATAGTACAAATAAGAGGGACCCTCAGCTTTAGTGCCATCACTGGGGACAGATTCACAAAGTGACTTAAGCATTATCGCATCAATACTGCATCATTTAATAGTCAGGCACTGTGCTCCTAAACTCACCAGAGCTTAAAAAATGCTTTAATCTTCCCTTTCATTATTTAGCAAATAATCATATGATATTTGGTAGCTCATGATTTGCAGAAAACAAATCCCTTCAGTGAGAAGCCAGGCGGGGGGGGAGGGGGGGGGCTCAGGGTGGAGGAATTCCACTGTGTTTATTCTGCATATTGCCTAGCCTCTGCTTCCAGTTGTGAGAACATGTTTTGAGGCATTAGTTACTGGATTTGAAAGAATTATGATTTCAACTTTCTGACTGAAGAAAAGGAAAATCTTTTAGCCCACTAAAAATTATAAGGTAGTAGTGAATGCATAAGATGGGACTTCAGGGCCAAAATGTAACCACAGAGCATATAGGAGATTACTTTATAGTGTCTGAAGAATCAGATGGGATGAATTGGAACAGAACACTTTGAGCTTTTGACAATGCTTTCCAGTGATAAATCTTCCTTACTTTCCTAAAAATCCAGGTCCTCTTGCACATTGGGTAGAATACCTTAATTCTGCCCTGCAATTAGGGAACTATACTTGGAGACACTGTGGAGTTCCAGGCTAGTATGTGAAATGACTAGACAACGTCCTTGGATGGTCAAGAACCCACAAGCAAAGGATGAAAAACAAACCTGTCATGTACAATGAATGTGTTTGTAAGACTTGCTGCAAGCCAGCGATAGTGAAATGCAGAGGCAGAGAAAAGCATTCTGTTGGTTTTTCAGGAAAGCCAACACATTGACCAGTTATGTTTTTCTTGGCTGTCAGATCTGAGTACTGATTACTATTTGACTAATAAATATCAGTTTATTTGAAAAACAGCATGTCTATTTCTAGAAATCACAACTGAATGCACTAATGAACCAGAAGACTGATACTCTTTCCAGAGTTTAGCCAAGGGAAAACTATAGATAAAATAAGTTATAAACAAGGGAAA
>NW_010314050.1:57350-116624 GCF_000700745.2 Antrostomus carolinensis
AAAGAGACCAAGGAGTCATCAGGACACAGAAATGGCGAAGGAAGAGAAACATATTTTCCAAGAGAAAAAGTCCATGGCTATCAGACAGGTTCTGAACAATGCCTGGGTCTGCTTTAAAGGGAACACTATGATAAGAAAGGTAGAACTTGGCGAAAATAAAACAACTTTGATAAATTAGTAGCCATTACTCAAAATAAACAGTGATTTCAAAAATTATACATTATTATTAAACCTTACAAAACCTATGTGTATATTTTCTTCCAAGACTATTTGTCCCAAAATTTATCAATTTTTTGATAAATTTCAGAATCAAGGATCTCAAAAAGGTTATGCTTAAAAAACTTCAACATTCAGGGATCCAAGAATCATCCCTGAGGCCTCAGGAAGTAGAACTGATAAAATAAGTAGAAAAATGAAGCCTCCTAGGAAGGCTAGCTACAGAGACAACAGGGAAGGAAAGCCCAGGAAAGTCAGAAGTGCACTGGGACACAAATACAGCAGCCTGTTGAACTATCATCATCAAAGTTGTGTAACTAGTGTAGAGCTGGCAGTATTCTGGGCTAATTGATCAAAAAAAAATCAAAACAGAGCAACTTCAAGTTTAAACTTTTGTTAGAGAGACGTGTTTTTCCTCCTTTCTCATGGTCATGACTATTGCTGTATTTATTGAAACTAAAATACTTCCTGATTTTAAAGTAATTTCTGACAGAAAAGCTGAATTCAAAAAATCTGAAATGAATGTTATATGAAAACATATAATCCAAAAAATCATTAACTAAATTCTAGACTTGGTCAAAGGTACTGGATTTCATTGCTATTTCCTGAGTACCGGTGGCAGCAATTTATGCTTATTTGTTCGACTGAACAGAAATAACAGCAAATTACCAGTATCTATGAACAAATCAAATACCAAAGATTCATTGCTTCCTTCATCAGCCAGACATGGCCTTCTCTACACAGCATTTTCCTGGCAGAAGCCATCTCATTCTAAAAACCCCCTGAGCCAGCTCTAATTTGGGAGCCAGAAGGCATATTTATCAGCCAGTCGAGCCTGAGATAATATACTCTGACTCCCTGCAGGCCTTATCAGCTTGAGCACAACCCACCTCAACCATGGTTGCACCACTGCATCCAGCTACCTCGAAGCACAATCAGGACTATCCATGTCCTCCTGCAAAATTCTCATCGATGCATTTACCGAGACCCTTGTGCCTAAAGATAACAAGCAGTAGGTAACTAACAGCAGCATTGCTAAAGGAAAAAGTTTGGCCAGCTGGCATAATACTAGGATCTATAAATGTTTCCTAGCTGGTCATTCAGTGCTTGTACAGGTCTGACAGAAAGGCAGGGAGAATAGGGGAGCTGAAAAAGCAAGACTACAATTCTGATACGGTTACATATAAGATAGTGCCACAACTGGAAACCTCATATCTCTCTCAAATACTAAAAATAACAGTCTGAAAGGATACATAGGTCCAGTGATTAATCTCAGTGTCATTTGCTGCTCGGATAAAACCAGGTGGACAGCGCAGAGAGGTTGTAACAGAGCAAACATGGTCCAAATACTGAGGTATTCTAGCCAATCTCAGAGAGCTGTTATTCTCAAGAATCAATGTTTCATAGTCAAAAACCTCTTTCTGTGCCAGATTTGGAAAGCTCAGTAACACCTAGGGAAGAGATGGAAGTGACTGTGAATTGTTGTCTTCATTCAAAGTCACAGAACCTTGAATCATCATGGATTAGCAGAGAAAAATTACTGATAGGCATGCATTTGCACCTAGCCTCCCTAAACTCCTCTCTTAAGGATGTAGAATGAAAGATTGCTTTATGATGGGTGACTTTCACTTAAGGGATATTTGCTAGACAACTGGTTCAATTTGCTACTAAAAACAAAAGGTGGGAGTTATACTCCATAACACAGATGTCTAAAACTCAGTAGAATGAAGTCTAACCTAGGTACCTGAGGAGAGAAATAAGAAGTTCCAGTGGGCAGTTCATCCCATTCCTAAAATAATTGTCTAAGATAAATCAGTTGAATCACCCCCTAAAAGTGTTTTTTTCTCTCTGTAAAAAAAAAAAAAATAAAAAAATAAAAACAAAATCTGAGTGGTTAGCCGAAATTTAGGTGTCTAATGCTGAGAAATCTAAATGAAAGAGAGGTGAACCCTACTCGAGGTTCTTTAAAATGATTCCACAGGTCAAGAAAGTTTCTTTCTTACAACAAGAAGGCTGGTGTTTTAAAATGAGATGTGAAGTTACAATAAATTAAATGTAATATGGGTAAATGGGAAATAAATGAATGGTGTACAATTTAAAATATAGGCAACTCCTGAGAAAGTTAGTTCAAGTCATTTAATATTAGATATAGCTAGGGCTTCAGGAAATAAGAATTAATGTTCATATGTATTAGGAAGAAGGATCATCTTAGGTCATCTATAAGTCTAGGTTCGGGAGGTGTAGATGGAATAATTCTAAAGAATTATAAAAAAAAGTGAAACATTTGCTATAAATACATCTTCATATCTGAAACAAAGAAGTGTTATATAACCTTCCCATCTAAACACCATCTCTATCAAAATAATATAATGAGATAACATCCTCTAAAAATAAAAACTTTTAGATTAACTTATAACTTTGATGCAAATATTTTTTGAAAGGGCTGAAGAATATTTTTGGTCACTTTTAAAATTTTAATATTTAACAGATCTTAGAAAGCCGGTATATTTAAATTACTTGGAAAATTGCCAAAGTAATTCTAATGTTTAATAAGGGTAAAAACTACGAACCATACAAAAATTACTCTGACATGTATTCCAGAAAAAATAATGGAACAGTTAATTTAGGATTCTAACAACAAACAGTGGCTAAACATACAATTAATGCCAGTCAACATAGTTTGTAGAAAATAAATCTTGTCAAACAATCCTATTGTTTTTTAATGGCAGGATTACAGGTCCTATTGATAAAGGTGACTGTGTTGGCACAGCATTCTTCATTTTTAACAAGGCATTTGACTTAGTGCCACAAAACACAAAACACTTTGTTTAAAAACAAAACAAAAAAAAACCAACAAAAAATCCCCCCCAAAAAACCCCAACTTGAATTGTGCAGAATTAACAGGGAGTACATTAGATATAATAAAAAATATCTCACAGAGTTCAGAAAGCAGTAATTAAGAAATTAGTGTGCACAGCTGCTTCTACAAGGTTCCCCCAAACAGTCATTGCTCCATATATACAAGGAGCAACGAACTAGAAAGAGCATATGCACAAAGCATAGCAGGGCAGTAAATAACAAGGCTCTGCTGCAGAAATATTTGAAATGTCTGTTAAAACAGTTACATTCCAACAAAATAAGTTTAAGGACACCTAAATGTAGAACAATACACCTGGGGACCAGGAATGTAAATTATAGGTACCGAAAGGGAGACTCTGTCCTGGAAAGAAGTAGTTCAGAAAAGAACTTGATAGTCATTGTAGATAATCACCTCAAAATAAGCTCTCAAAGTAGTGCTTTGGTTAAATGGCTTATATGATCCTTGGCTATATAAAAGGTGATTAGCAAATAGAAGTAAGGAAGCGTTACTGCTGCTCTGCTTTGCTTTGATAAAAGTGCCGCTACAATAAGACACCTAGGTCTGGAGTCAGATCTTCCAGAGAACATGTAAATCACAGAGAAAGTTTTTTTTTTTTTTAAAAAAAGGAAAAAAGGAAAAAGAAAAAACAGGCCAGAAGCTGGAAAACAAATCTAAAGATGTGAGGCTTAAAAAGCTCGACTTAATTTGTCACAGAAGGTTGAAAGCAGACTTGACCCATGCATATAGATCCTTGCACATGGAAAACCCATCCAGTAGGATGCTTTTCAAACCTGCTGAAAAAGTCATAATTAGACATAATGACTGGAAGCTAGAGTTAGAAAATTTGACCTTGAAATAAGACACAACATAGAAACAGAAATTTTATGAGAAGAGGTAGCAACTCACCGTTAATCTGAGTTGTCAAGGTGGGTTTAGATAGCTTTTTGAAATAGACGGTATAATTAAGCTTTTCAGAGAAATTGCATTTCCAGTGTGAGGAAGGGTTTAGATTAGGCAGTCATAGGACTGGCCTTGAAATCTGTCAATCTATGAATACTGTATTCTCTGCCCTCAATATTTATGTGCCACAGGATACCAAGAATTATCTACATTACTCAGCATAATGATTACATGGGTAGATATGCATGTAGACAATGGCTATACTCAAATTTCATACCTCAGGGTTTCAGCCAGCTGTCTGATGGGATCCAGAAGCATTTATTTAAATAATGCTACAGTGGTTAGATGTAATCTGTTTACACTGGGTGAAATGGGAAGTTTGATTTTGTGTCTGTGTTTAACAGCAAAACTGTTGCCTTTCTTTGTACATCTCAATGGACCACAAGTCACTCATTTTCTTTACTCTTCTGCTTATTTTCTAGGGCATTCAACTCTTCCTGAAAGTCACAGTGCTTTTCAATCTTTAGGTAAAAGTCTATGTGTTTAAGTTTTCTTTATTTTTAACAATCATAACTATGTGAGAGTCCTTCTCTCACTTCCAGCACAATCATCTGCCTTTCTTACCTAAGAACAGCGAACACATAGATATGTTGCAAAACCTATAGGTTTTCCACATAGAAATAAAAATAGAGTAAGCTTGTCTCTCTGAAATTCTGCAAATGAAAATTTACTGTAAGGTCTCAGAACAGGTATTTATCTTTGTATCCATCACCACAATAGAGGACTTACAGGCTGAACTCCAGCAGGCATCTCTGCTGTTTCCAGACTGTGCCTACAGAGATACCTGCGCAAAACCATTGTTTTCCATGTGCAAGCACAGGTGCCTTGAGGTTGGAATACCATTTACATTGGCAGAAAGGAGATGCCACCCGTCATCTCTCAGTTGGCTCTGCAAGACTAATAGGCAATGCAACTTTTTTTTAAACACTCTGGTAAGCAGACATGACTCTAAATACACACAGCAGGCAGAAACATTGGGTAGGAAGGTGCCATTTTCAGCCATTCTTCAGTGAAACACCATCTGTTACAACATATGCAAGTGCAGTTACACACCCGGTTATAGCAGGTGAGAAGGGTAATTTTCTACCTGAGAAGTATGATTTCTGTCTGATCATCTCCTTTCACCAAGCCTTAGCCATTAGCACCAGAGACAATCTACTGAAAAAGGAAGAAATTTCACTGTTTTTCTGCTTCCCCCTAATGGAAAAGGAAACTCAAATCTTTTGCTCTGTACTGGAAAAATGGCACAGGTGGTTTCTACATATAGATCAGAAAGGTTCATTTCAAAAGTCCCTAATAAATGGAAGAATTTAAGAGTAGGAGAAATTCGAAATGAGACTAGAACCAGCAAAAAGAAAATTAATATAGAGAATTTACACATAAAAATTTAATGAGCCTGAGCTTCCAGTTTCCTTTATTTGAATATTTTGGCAGATACATTATTAACACTAACCTTATTTTCCTAGCTGAAAAATTAACATAAACAGAAACACAAAAATTATGACGTGCCAAAAGGAAAAAAAAAAAAAAAAAAGGTTATGGCTTGGACACCCTTTCTTTGTATGGAAACGCTAGATTCTAATTTAATTCAAAACACTAGTTTTCTGCAGCCTGACAAATCTCCTCCAAAAATTATTTCCTCACTGATTACAGAAGCAGACAATTGGTGCCCAAACAATCAAAGAAGGTTATATTGTCAGCATGTTAATCATAGTGTTTCTTAGCAACCATATTTTATTTACAAGTAACAATACTTCTTCAGAAGCCTGTCACATTTAATGACAAGTAGCTGTGGGGGAAGGGCTGGAAAATGTATGTGCAGCTCACACCTTTGATGATAAGCAGTTTGTGAAGAGGACAGAACCATACTTTTGCTGATAATCAGGCGTTGATGGCAGCAGACAAAGAAACCTCTGAGAAATGAAGCTGTGGAACAAGGGCTTGCACAAAACAGGGGCTTGCCATGCTAGTCCTCTGTACCCACTCAGGTTAGTGCTTTTGCCTATGTGAGTCCGTAGGTACCTCTCTCTTAGTATCCTTGATGCTGTGATTCAAAAATTCATGAGATAGACAGTCAAGGATTTGGGGATGACAAACTTTGTGTTTCTTTGCAGATGGAGCTCCCAAAGGACCAGGTTCTGCTCCCAGTACTTTCTTCTCAGCAGCAGCCAGGGTGACAGCTCTACATCTTCCGTGCTTTCACATCACTGCCAGTGGCAACCAGCAGTGCTCACATCTATCACCCTGTTAAATATAAAAGATGGTGTCTGAAAGAGTCTATTTGACTCTGGATCAGTTTTCTTCTGCAGCTGTTAAACAGTACCTACTTGTCATCCTCATGTTAAGTACCAATACTTTGGGATGCTTTTAGAGATAGTTTCTAGATAGAAGATGCAATGATCAGAGAGAAAGAAATATAAAATATTTTGTGGCTCACTGTGAAAACAGCTTGCAGCAAAAAAGTACACTGAATGGGACAGCAGAGCTACCAAGGGGGTCCTTTCAACTTTCTTTGTCTGTGATCAGCCACAGTAACAGGAAAGACTGCATCATTCAGTGAAAGTCACCTCTGCTGGGTAACTCTCAACATTTACGCGCACACAGACACTTTTCTCCTTGCTGTAGCTTTAAGAACACCTCAGTAATCATTTCAGGTTGATCTATTACAATATCCTGTCTCTATTCATGACCATCACAAGATGCTTCAGAGAAAGCTTTAAGAAAAGATAAAATTAATCTGGTTCCATAAAGATCTCATCCTAATCCTTTGGAGTTAACATTAGGCTTAAATCCTTAAAAATGAGCTTTTATTTTCCTTCCAGAAATATTGGTAGTATGAGTTTGTATTCTAGATATCCTTGCTATCTATTAAGTTGCCCAATCCTTTTAAAAAATTCTGCTGTGTTCCAGGAGTTCCACACTCAAATGTTGGGTTGCTTGGTCCTTCCCTTCTTCTATCCATTTTGAAATAATCAGCTTTACATTTCAAATATCTCCTTATTCTTGAGATATGAAGAACAACAAGCAGATAGAAGAATCACATGTAGCATGCACCAGTAATACAGTCATGGACTATATCTGACATACTTTAGTTTGAAGATGTTCTATATGATAGACATGAGAGAACGACAGCCTGGACATTACCACAGCAAGTCCCATAGACAGAGTTGAACACTGGAGCTAAAGTGGGGTCCTAATAGCACTTCTGATCACAAAAACCTTTGCAGGCTTTCAGAGACATACCTCATTTAACAAAACTATGTTTTGAAGAAGGGGAGAGCAGGCTAATTTTTGGATTATATTTTGTTGTCTGAATTTGCTTTTTTTCTCAGGTATTCTGTCCTTTCATGATAGAATAAAAATAGAAGTATGAATAAAATTTAAGGATGGGTCCAAATCAAAACAACAGATCGTAACTCTGGGAAATCTGTCTTATTCTTAAAAGAATTTCCAAAATTATAAACTGCTAGTTCTAGCTCACATAAAAACTTTGTGTTTTAGGCCTGCCCTAATAAATACACTGCACATACTTTTAAGCTTTCAGCAGCAGCTGGAAAAGGAAAGGCATTCCATGTAAAGCATAAGCACTTGTAAAACTGTCTGTGACCCGTTGCCCTGCTTGAATTAGTAAGCATTAATTATAAAAAAGTATGGTAGCTAAAACAGTTATGAGAATTCACTCTTGCAAACCAACATATGCGAACCATCCCGATGGAAAGACTTCAGAATTATGTCAGATGATGTCTTTTATTACCCAGAAAGCTGTGACATCAGCAGTGAAGGGAAGGGCAGACAACAGCAGAAGAGGAACTTAAGGTTTCTTGAGCCTTAGTCCCATCAGGGAACCTCTCATCCCCTCATTCATTCCCCAGCCAGTACTGGGAGCTCTTTGTGGCTCCATATGGTGAAACAGACATCTATTTGCACTGTACGCCACTATCCACCATGGAAAAAAATGACAAATAATAGCTGCAGATCCCACCCATTTTTAAAGAATATGGCTAGGCAGCAGTCTCTGCAATCTGCTGTATACAAAGAATTCAGCTATATCTGACCCTCATACACGCCATCAAAGACAAATAACAAGCCCATTTAAGCCCTCTCCTTCACAGATCTAAATAGGGGCTAATTTGGAACAGAGTTTATTAACCAGCTGCCAACCACTTACCTTTGGAGGACCCTTCTGGCCACCAGTGCTCCTGGACCACTGGACCTACAATATTTATCTCAGAGCAATAGCAACATCAAGTAGTGGTTGGTGTTTTCTGTCTAATACTTTATTTGGCTATGATGTTAATGGCATCACTATGGTGATACAACCAAATGAAAAAAACAAAACAACATTTCAAAGCACTGATAGTGAGTGCTATTGCCAGTGCTATTCAAAAAAAAAGCATATTGAACAAACCTGACTGTGGAATGTTTTAATAAAATTGAAAGCATCAGGAAGCTTTGAAGTCTTCTAAGCATACAGCAAAATCAGTTATTTACTATTGCAGCATCAAAAGAAAGATCCACCAATACACTGTACAGGCATCAGGAGGAAAGACTGTCATGGTCTTTGTTTGCAGTTTGTTTGTTTTTCTTAAAATCTGTCCTAAAGGAAGATTCATGACTTTTTATGATATAGCGTGGCCCTCATGTTTATTCCTAATGTTTTTACTTTGAAGATCACTTGGGAACAGGAGTTCTTACATTGACTGCAGTCACATATGAGGTTAATATCTTCCTGTTTTTACAAAAATGATAGGGGCAACATGACCACAAATGACAAGAAATCTAACAAATATATTTCTGGCATTTCGTTGTACACTGACTTTTTAAAATATCACTTTTGATTTGAACATAAGCAACTACTTTCATAACAATAATTAATCCTTTTAAAGACCATTAAATATTTCTGGAGAATAATCTAATCCATAGAAGTCCCAAGCATTTGAAGTTCACAGTAAATTGAGTAGAAGCCACAGTCGTTCAACCTTTGGGAAACTCAGAACATTTATGTAGGTGTCTGAATAAATGGTTTGCTTCATTAATCATTGACCAACAGAAAATATAGAATCATAGAATTATTTAGGTAGGAAAAAACCTTTAAGACTGAATCCAAGCGTAAACCCAGCACTGCAAAGTCTACCACTGTCCTGGTTTTTAGCTGGAACAGGGCTGGGTTTCTTTTTAGTAGCTAGAATAGTGCTGTGTTTTGCTTTCAACCTGGGATTTGTTATGAGAGAAACACTGATAACATACCAGTGTTTACATTTTTGTCATTGGAAGTGAAGGACTTCATGTTTTGTTAGTCCACAAGCACAAGATCTAAGAGGCTGAGGAATATTTAAATTAACAAGCTAAACTAGCATTTGGGTATGCCAATGGGATATTCCATATCATATCACGTTATGCCCAGTATATTAATGAGGGTCTTTTCCTCTTTTGGCTCTCTTTCTCTGACTTGGTTGGGCTCTAGCTCTTCTGGGACTGTGGTTTTGGTTTGGGATTGTCCCTCCTCTGGAATTGTTATCTGGGAAGGGGTCGGGCTTGGTCGACAGGTGGTGAGCAGTTGCACTGTGTATCATGCATCTCATATTTTGTTACTGTTATCATTATCACTACTATTTTAATATTAGTATTATTTTAAATTTTCTTTTATTTCTATTATTAAATTGTTCCTATCTCAACGCATGAGTCTCCTTAACCTTGTCCCAGTCCTCTCCACTGGGGGTGGGGGGCAGTGGGTTGATGTCTGTGTTGGCTGCTAGCCAAGAGCTAGCCCAGTGAAACTATCACAACCACTAAGCCTTGTCCCTAAGCACCACAGCTACATGTCTTTAAAATACTCCTAGGAATGGTGACTCAACCACTTCCATGGACAACCTGTTCCAATGCTTGATAACCCTTTCAGAGAAAAAAAAATTAATAATATCCAATCTAAATCTCCCCTAGTGCAACCTGAGGCCATTTCCTCTTGTCCTGTCATTTGTTACTTGGGAAAAGAGACCGACACCTATCTCACTACACCTTCCTCTCAGGTGGTTGTAGAGAGTGCTAAGGTCTCCCCTCAACCTACTTTTCTCCAGATAAAACAACTCCAGGTGCCTCAACTGCTCCTCATAAGACATGTGCTCCAGACCCTTCACCAGCTTCGTTGCCCTCCTCTGGACACGCTCCAGCAGCTCAATGTCCTTCTTGTAGTGAGGGACCCAAAACTGAACACAGTACTTGAGGTGTGGCCTAACGAGTGCTGAGTACAGAGGAATGATCACTTCCCTGGTCCTGCTGGCCCCATTATTTCTGATAGAAGTCAGGATGACTTTGGCCTTCTTGGCCACCTGGGAACACTGCCAGCTCATGTTCAGGTGGCTGTTGACCAACACCCCCAGGTCCTTTTCTGCCTGGCATCTTTCTAGCCACTTTTCCCCAAGCCTGTAGTGTTGCATGGGGTTGTTGTGACCCAAGTGCAGAACACAGCACTTGGCCTTATTGAACCTTATGAAGCTAGTCTCGGCCCAGGGATCCAGCCTGTCCAGATCCCCCCTGTAGAGCCTTCCCACCCTCAAGCAGATCAACACTCCTGCCCAACTTTTTGTCATCTATATGTATGAAACATATTTTTAATTACTGTTATCACTTAGAAATATTACTTATCACTGTCATAGAGGAGTCACTGCAACTGTCTTCATGCCATCTGGACCTGACAGAGACCTTCAGGGGAGAGGGGATGGTGCAGATAAGAACACAGGAAAACAGCTCCCCATTAATGCCTTCCTTCCCTATACCAGATCAAGGTAGACAGGACTGCACAAACACAAAAGGGTTAGAAGGGACTTGAAGGAACTATCTAATTCATTCTTCCTGCTATAACAAGAAATTACTGTAGGTTGTCATATTCCCAGATTATCTTATTCCTGTTTGCTTAACCTGTTCTTTAATACCTCTAATGATGAACATAATGTAACGTTCATAACCAACCACAATGCCTACCAATTCCTACCATTAGAAAACCATTGCTAAAATTTAAAGTAAACATCTTTTTCTGCAGCTTGAGTTATTGTTTCTCGCTTTACCTTCCATGGTCATAGGAAACATTCTCTTTGCAGCTGTTTTACATATTCAGACACTTATAACCTCGCTTGTTCATTTTACATCTTCTAAGGAGACCAAACACCCCATTCTTTGTAGATCCCCAGACTTTCTTTATATCCTTCATCTGCACTCGCTCCAGCTGGGTCACATCTCAAAAACCATAACAATGCTGTGAAGAAGAATTACATTACAAATTTTATGGATTATGCTGCTGTTTATAAATCCCAGTGCAATGTTTGACCTCTGTGCAATAGCATAATACTTTTAATGTACATTCAGTTTGTGACCCACTGTAACCTTCAAACACTTATTTGCAAGACTGTTACCTATCTTATCTCAGCTTTTCTCATTGTATTTTCTCAACTGTTTATCCCCGCCTAAGTGCAGAACCATGCATTTGTTCTAATTAAATTCTATGTTGTTTTCAAGACTATTTCTCTAAATTGTTATGATCATTTTGAATTAATTCTTATCTTTCAATTTGTTTGCTGCCTCTTTCAGATTCATTTCATTTGCAGATTTAATAAGCATATTCTAACAACCTGGTGTTGGATTATAGTGAAAACATTGAATTTACTAAGCTTAGGACAGATCCTTTTGGAGCCCTCCTCAATTCATCTTAGCAACTTGACAGTGAAGCGCCGGCAACTGCTCTGTACATACAATCCCCAGACACTTTTGTCCCTGCTTTACAGTAATCCCGACTTGTTCATGCAATGTGAGACAATGTAAGAAGCCTGAATAAAGCCTAGCTATAAGATGTCTATACCCTTAAGGCGTGCTACTTAGCTTAAAAAGATTTTGGATTGATCTGATATGATTTAATCCTGACAAATGAGTTAACACTCACTGCATTTGCTGCCTACTCATTTACTACTTACTCATCTGGTGTTCTTTTAGGTCCCCTACAAAAAGACTGTTGGATATTTTGATCTAGCATAAGGATCCCACAAAAGGAATTGGTCTATCGTTCCACAGTCTTCCCTTTTGCCTTTTTTTTAAGTCCCACGTTTGCCCTTTTCCAGTCTTCCAGAAGTTGATCCACCTCCACACATTCTCAAGCATACTGAGAGACTTCTGGAATAGCTACAGCCAGGGCTTTCATAAACCTGAAAAGGATTTCATCAGGGCTGGAGAATCAGAAATATCTTAGTGTACTCAAAGCAGATCTTTCTTTCTTTCTTTCTTCTTCTTCTTTGTCATTAATGTGAATTGTGATAGCAGTTTGAATACCACTGACTACATAACATGCAGCACAATAGAGTTCCCCTCCTGGGAGATGCAATAGATGGTTAAACTAAGCTCCCCACAAAGCTTCTAAAGTCAGCACATGGAAACTCTGCCTCAGCTCTTTCAATTACCAGGGTACCAAGATGGACCCAAACTAGACTCTAACAATAATCTTCAATTCACAGAAAATATTTCCAGAAGTGGGAATCATATTTTCCCTGCACTCTTCCTCCTGCTAAGAATGTGAAATAACAAATATGCTTAGCTAGTCTTTTAGCTCATGTGGAAAAATTAGGTAGTGCTGAAGGCTTGTAACTCAAATTTTATTAAAAAGGCTATTCAGTTTCCATGTAAAAATGTTTTTCTGTTATTGAAAATATAAAAAATACATTAAAAAAGTATCAATTTAAAAGCTTAAATACATTTAAAAAAAAAAATGCTCCAAAGTTTGGAACTATTAGGTTTGTGATTTTCCATGTATTATTGAAAATATAAAAAATACATTAAAAAATTATCAATTTAAAAGCTTAAATACATTAAAAAAAAAAAAATGCTCCAAACTTTGGAACTATTAGGTTTGTGATTTTCCATGTAATTTTCATTTGTGTATAAAGATTATTATTATTTTGAGTATGTAATCAGTTTTCAGAAGACCTTGGCATCTCTGATTGTGGAAGAGACAAACAGTACCTGCAAAAGCCACCTTAAACCTGGTAGTACTTAACTACTTCAATCTAAATATTTTGTAATGTATTTTTGCAAATGCAGTGACTATATTCTGATCTCACCTACAGGGTAGAATTGCATGCTCTCTGCATTCAAGTTTGACAGATATTCTCCATTGGCATATGGGAAAAATTCCCATTATCTTTAATAAGGGTAAAACATAAATGTTTTAAAAGACAAGACAACCTCATTTGTTGCCAAAAGGCATGGCAGCAGGTGGGAAGGCAGAAAAGTGTTCTTCAGCTACATCCAGCTTTAAACTTTCATAATATCATGAAAAGACAGCAAATCAAGTGGGTTTAAATCCTCTACATCACTCCTGATTGAGCCAAAGGACTCACTACCAACACATGCTAGGCAAGCCTAATAAGCCAACTTTTAATTCTACCAGTATGAATAAAATCCTGTGAAATGTAGCCAAATAAAATGCAAATAAACTGTGTTTATCTGAGCAAAATAATCTGTTCCATGGCATCATGGGCAGAGGATGGCCTCTACCCTCATCTCTAGTGTAGCCTAAAGAGACAATGCCACTCTGAATGTCACCATGTCTGAACCCCATCTTCATCCCAGCTCTAAACATCTGGCCAGATTATTTAACACCATTATACATATCTGCAGAAAAATCAGAATTTTCTGTAACAGTGTAACAAAACTACAAGAAATATACCATAAAAATATATTATGTTTTGCTTCATAGAAAACACGCAATTAATTCTTATGGCAAAAGAAGGGGGTAGGGGAACTTGATGAATTTGTTTTCTTGCTGTTTTTCATTTTTTGCTTTCAATAGAGTCCAAGAGATTTTATATCAGGAAGAAATCTCTTCATCCATTTATGTTATGAAAGTTTATGATGTGTAATGATGGGGAGGTTTCTTTACACTCTACAAATAAAATTACATGAAAAACTAATTCCATGTACAACAATACATCAGGAAGACATGTTAGTGGTTGGCAAAAATTTGAAAATCACATATGCAGAAATCTATTCTGAAATATGCACAGGTATTCACTTTGGTAGCAGACATACTCTTTCATACCTTGCATTTTTCACATATGCTCCTCACCCTTTCAGCAGAATTAGTAGCTCAGGAATGACATTTATAAAGTTCCAAAGCAGAGTAAGTATCTATTCAATACCATCAAAGGAACTGATAAAGAATTGGGAACTTCAGGATGTGTTAAAAAATTATTTTACTTGCTTTTTGCTTATCTGTTTGGGGTTTTTTTCCTAATTAAGATTTTATTGAGTTTTTCATAATGGAAGACTATAACCAATCCGAAAAAGTATTATCATATGAATTTTACTTTTGTAATTTACTTGAGCTAATTAATTTATTTTTCTAACTGGACAAGTAGCTGTAACTTCAGGTGCAATCACATCTTTGGGAACATTAAATAGAGGAAGCAAGAAATGAGAAGCACCAGAATAAATTAGATAAAAATCCTAAACAAAGACTGAAAAGAAAGCCAAATCCAGTTTACCAGAAAAATCTGAAGTGCTATATTTTGAACAGTTTGAAACATCAGACGAATTCATGAGTCAGCCATTCGGGGAATCGTATCACAAATCTAATGAGTTTATTCTCACATGAGACCCCATGAAAAAGAAATTGGTCTGTGAAAGCAATTCCAGAAAGCCAAACACACTTTAAAACACTTCCAGTCAACCCTTCAGCTCTTCCCAAGAGGAATTAGGAATGATCGTTCCAGGACTAAAGGCTGATTGCCATGCTGGTCAGGTAGTTCAGTGCCTCCTCTTCACCTTCCCCAGTGGAGAACACCCACAGCCTGTGGTCACTTTGCCATTGCAATAGCTTCCCTGCAACACCTGCAAAAATTACTCAGAGGTCCACCCCAATGCCAAAGACTGGACCATCTTGGCTTAACATATTTCTGCACATTCAAAGGCATGAATTCATTCAAATTAATGTATTTTGCCATCTACAGCTGCTGTCACTGCAACTAAGCTTTTGCATATAAAGGTGTATGAAAAGGGAAGTTCAAAAATATCTTTTAAAATAGGGCATTCCAATTCCTGACTGAGAAACAAGATGTCACAAGAAACTAAGAAGGAGGTGGCAGCCTGACCCAGGCCTAACCTAGGAACTGGGAGACATTGCTTTCTCTGTGTCCAGCTACACAAAATAAATCAGTTGTCTCAGGCCAAGTCCCAGTGTATTTGAGTGGCAATTATCTGACCAAATGTCTAGGCTCATCCCTTTCTTAAATGTTAAAGGGAGTAGGATGCAGCTCAGCAGACCTGTTTTAAATATCTGCTTTAATATGAGACAATTTGCACTTTTGAGAGTGCTTATTTCTTTGTATCAGCCATAAAGAGATCTTAAGGTAACTAATTCAGATTTACATATCATCACCAAACACTTAAAGGTGGCTGAGAGGAATCCATCCTATATGTCCACAACAAGGAGCCACTCAATTCTTCTTTCCTTTCTTAAAAGAAAGAGAGCTCTGTGAAGAAGTTTACAGTGGTGACCATCCAGAATCAGGCCATACTCACAGGTTTCCTGTGTAGAGTTTTCAATTTAGCATCTTTCACAATAAAGTATTTTTTATATATACCGGTATGTGTCTATTAAAAAAATGAATATAATAAAAATAAAAATAATGAAAAATACATGAAGATATTCCTTGATTTAAATTTTAGATACCTGCATTTAGGAAATATTTATTATTTTCTGGAATACATAAGGATTTAGATTTCACTGGAGAGGAACAATAACAGAGCAAAATAAAGGCTTTAATTAATCACTGAGTGCTTGTCATTCTGACAACTAAAGGATCGGGAAGCTGCAAAGAACCAAAGTGAAACAACATCAATCATCCAGCTACAATAAATAATTTAATAAAAAAATCACTGGGTAACTACAAGGTCTAAGGAGGTAAAATAAAAAAGATCGAAACGAAAAGCAGAAGCATGAGACAGGCTATGTATGTCTGACCATATTTACATTAATAATACATAACACTGGCAATCTCCACCACATCCTTTGCCATGCAAAATAAAACACCATATTCATTCACCTAGGAGATGAACATCACAGCTTTATAGAAAGCAGAAGAGGACAGGTTTGCAACAACATTAATATATTATTGTATCTTTTTTTGTGTGAAGTTAATTACTCTCATCAGCAAATGGACGAGAAAAAAACCAAAAAAACCCGAATAATTTAGTTACCATCATGGCAGGTCCAGCACCCTGCTTGGTGCCCATCTCACAGAACCTGCAATCAACCAAAGCCAACAACACAGAGCACAGACAAAATTAAGAGTTAACTAATGCCGAGCAATGAACACAGTGAGGAACAAACCTACATCAAGCACAGACAAAATTAAGAGTTAACAAATGCCGAGCAATGAACACAGTGAGGAACAAGCCTACATCACCAGCAGTGACTCACACTGGGTAGCTTTCTGAAAACTTCAACTCAATGTTCAGCAGCGGTCAGAATGACAAAAAGACCATTAAAAATTAGCAGCATAGGGCAGAGGATAAAATGGAAAACAACATTATGCCATTGTAGAAATCCACTGTGTGGAGAAGAAACCTTTCCATAAGCAGCTGTAACAGGGCATTATTAGGGCAGTGCTGGGGTGGCTGAGCCTCTGTTTTGACATGATGGAGCAGTTTTCAGAGGTTTTGCATTCTGTAAGATTTATTTGGACAGAACATGGGCTTAAAGTGATAGTAAACTGCATGTTTTATTTCATATCTAAGGGCTTATGGGAAATTATTGTACTATGATGGAAACTTGAATGAAAAAGCTGGATAACATTGCTTTCCCTCTTTTCAATTTTTTTTTTTTTCTCCCCCACCAGAAGGTGCTCACACGATGTCACACTTCCTCTTTCTTCTTCTTATGGAGCAGAGAACCTCAAATCTAAACATGAAGAGAAAAAGTCACACCACTTTTCCAAAGCACCACAGAATGTGGACACTACCAACAGCATTGCAGCACAAGACTATAGCAAGGCAGTTGAATGGCCAAACAAATTTCCACCAAGTAGCTGCACAGAGAGCTAGGAAGATCACAATACACCATTTTTTTTCCTCCATTGGGAGGTTTCACAGTAAAACATTGAAATAATCCAAAAATACAGTGTGCTGCAATCTTGCAGTCAGCTAGTAGCTTTCTCCACAAGAGCTCTTCTCTAGGAGTTCAAATGCTCAGCTACCAGTGAGCTTTCGGCGGGCTGCAACATCTGCTGCTCTCAATTTTCTGCTCCAAGTCTGCAGGTGAACTGGCATCTGGTCTGGCATGGTGGATAGGAGGGGATGGTTGTGAAGGAGGAGTCCTTCTACCCCAGCTGGTTTCTCCGGGGGTAGTGTCAACAGAGCCCTCATACTTGCAGAGACCTTTCTGAAATTAGTATTGTGCACCCCTTCATAAATTGAAGCCTTCTCTGTCTAATCCAGCCTTCATATGGGTTTTTTTTCCCCTTTCCCCTATGGTCTCTTTTTGTTTAAGCACAGCATGTGATCCAACTCCCAGCTTTTCTGGGGGTTACCAGGAGATGGTTCATGATGGTACTTTGCGAAGGTGGGGGCTGCAGAGCCAGACCAGGGAGCGGAGCACATGCCCCAAACCATGGTGAGGGACAGGACGGATCAGGATGGAGGAAGGAAAGGAGCTGTGGGTGCCGGTGTCACAGCTGAGCAGCACAGAGAGAGCCAAAGGCACCGGTGTGGTGCTGGGGAGGGATAGGACTGGGAGAGGATGTTGTCACTGCTGACAGTGGTCACAGGTGGGCATTATAAAATGCCATGTTAACTATTTTCTAGGCTTACTGTCATTTAATTTCTGCTAATTACACATCCTCAAATTGCAGGGTACAGCACCCCTGCCTGCCACCCCAGCAGCTCTCAGGCACCCCTCACTTCGCTCCACACCAAGCATGCTGCACAGATCGACTTGTTTGGCCGTCTGCTCGTACATCAAGCCCTGCAGTCCATTAATCATTTTAACCACTCTTCACTTCACAAAATAACGTAATAGACTCCTAAAAATGAGAAATGAAAAAGGCCAGAGAAAACATCTAATCCCTCCCCCTGCCACCGCAGGACTCTTCCCAGGTAATATTTCTCCAGTATATTTTTCTTACCTATTTTTTGACGTCTCTAGTTTAGGCCAACAATTCTTCTGCCAGCTCTTCCACTTTGTTAATGATGGGATGACAGATAATAGATTTTGTTTCTGAAACCTCTCCACTTTGTTCAGGGGGACTTTTTGTGGTAATCCCATCAGGATTTCTTTCAAGTTTATTTTCAAGCTTACTGGTGAACAGTAAGTCGTCTCATTCGTATTCTCATGCCACGTTAAACACGTAATGCTTCAGCAGTTTAGTTTCCCCACATGAGTTTTCAGCTGCCCTCTGTGCTGTGTGGGAAGAACTAAGCCCTCGGGGTAAAAAGTTATTTATTTTCCTCACCATACAAACCCTGGGCTCTTTCAAAGCAGAGAGGATTTTGTCACTGTTGCCCAAATATGACAAATTATGTGTAGATAATTTTCTGATGTACCCATCGATCTCCCTAAGTGTAGTGAGACCATTGAAGCAAAGCAACATGTGATGGACCTGGAAGATATTGAAAGACATGCCTACTTTTTCACATATATCCCTATGAAACAGATTATCTTAAAAGTTGGTAGGACAAAACTACAACCTCAGTTCTACATCCTTTTTTTGTGTATTTATTGCCTATTTTATTACTACCGTAATAAAATGATCATGACATTCACATGCCTGTGAGCACATTTACATACACAGAATTTTATTAACAAAACATGTTTTTCCCTCCCTGCAGTATGCAAAAGTCTTAATACAGGAAAAACTTGGATTTAGGAGAAATATCTCTCTACTGTTAATAATGCAACAGCGTGCAATCTTTAAGACTGGTATTTTCAGATTAGTTTAATGGGTTTAGGTACCTTATCCCTCTTGAGTCTCAGGAATAGCTGCATCTAACACCTAATAGTTACCCAAAAGCAGCTACAGGTCATGCGCTGCACAGCGAAATCTCACGCACTTCAGCTTTCTTATAGCAGTTCCTAGCTCCTTCACTAGCTTCTCTGTACATCCTCGTGCTGATATACTGTTTTTGTCCTTTTCATTTTATACATGGGATAACCAAGATGAACCTACTTGAGCAGAAAGCAGAGCCATGGCAGTTTCATGTTCCATACATAGAAGCAGTTTTTCCAAAATTCTTGAGAAACAAGACTACATTCAAATTTGTTATGAATAACTGTACCCTTCCATGTTCAAGCTTTTTGCTAAAAATACGACAGAAATTATAGAAATTTTTTGAGCAGCTGTGAGCCTACAGCTCCACAGCCTACCAGTATGGTTCACTAACTACTTCATGAATTTCTGTTCAAGACCAATGACAGCAATTTAATAGCAACTCCTAGCTTTAATTTCTTTCAGTCTGGCCCATCTTGAGTTCCCTCTGCCTCATCACTTACTCTAATTGTAAGAAGTTTGAGTCCAAGAAAAATATTTGCTTTTCATTATTTTTAATTTTACTTTATTTTAGGAAATGTCTATGTTTTTTTTTTTTTTTAAAATATATTTTTAATAAATATTTGAATAAATTATATACAGTTCTATTGTAACATTTAATTATTAATGAGACCATCTATATTATACTATAGTTAGTATGAAACTGCAGCATTATATATTATAAAAGTTAAAATTAAGTGTATGTTTTTAAAAATATCCTACTAAATATTTTCCAGCAAAGGCTTTCAATATACCATCACCTGCTAGTCTAAGTGTATTTTAACATTTAAAGACCTCTTCAAAACCCAGATAACCAAGGAAACTACATTTGAGATAAACATCCACTCTCTATTTTCCTGCCTGGTATAAATCTTAATATCCCAGAAAAGTCTTTCACTGTAAATGTATGAATAACAGACCACCAGAAAAATGTAAGACAAAAGAGTCAAATTTGGATGCCTTAAGTTTAATATCAGTATCCACATTTAACTAAATGGACCATAATACGCAGAGGTACTGAACGACTACAGCTCGTACTTCCTGCTGTCAGCAGAGAGAGAGGCAAGGACAGGAATCAAAGGGGAGAAAGAAAAGACAGGTATATGAGGTTGCCAGACTGAGGTTAGATTTATGAACACAGTTATTACAGTATAGTAAATAAGGCTCTACTGTTTGATTTTGTGTCTGTACAATCTAGTTGTCCTCTTTTAAAATGTACTAAATATAGAGTAAATGTACCAGCAAAGAGAAAATGAATTGATAAGCAAATAAGCACAGCAGTAGCTTGCAAGAAATGTAAAAATAAAACTCTTTAAGAGCTCTTGAAAACATATTGCTATTTTTTTCTCACTCTGAAGCCTGGCTGGGAGCCACTCACCCACCCCATCAGGGATCAGAAGGGAAGAGCTGCAAAGGGGATTGTGAAATTTATGTCAGCTCAGGATCAGCACAAGCATTTCCTAAACTGTAACCGAGCAGAGGTTTGACTGCAGCCCAGCTTTACACTTGTGCTCAGCCAGCTCCAAGCCAGACTTTCCTCTGTAAGCCCAGGCAGGTGGATGGCTTTGTACCCCCTTACGGTGTGAAGTGACCTGAGTACAAATGAGACAAATCAGCAGGAGAAGGGCTCCAGCAGCTCTGCAGGAGGGCTTGGTCGGTAGTGGTATGATGCTGACTTGTCATACATTTATATATTTTTATTTATATTATCACATTAACTGTGCTCACCTATGAAAGGAGATGCAGCTTTTATCAGTCAGCCAGCCTTTCCTCTCATCTTGCAGAAGGATGCTGCAACAGAAACCTGGAGTGCCCATGTCACTGGTTTGTAGTTAGCCCCAATCACTGGGTTAGTCAGTAGGATTTCAGTGGGGAAAGGAGCTCAGGTGTCAAGCCACTTAGCTTCCCCAATATCTGTGAGGTCTTTGGACTGAAGTAGTGGTGAATTTTAAGACAGATGGCAAGGGCAAGGTATCACCTGTAAATCCTTATTACTCTGCTCACTTCTCAGGACCTGCATTGCCTCCCAGCAGTTGTGTAATTTATCCATTGCATCACTTACAAACTAAAACAGGAATACCTGAGTTATTGGTGCTCAGATGCTGCTGGCAAGAAAACAGAACATTTATTTGAAAACCTTTGAAAATCCCAGACTAAAAATTTGTTCCATCTCATCTACAAAAAACATTATTTTCAAACTGCAGAGAGCATGTAATAAAATTTCACATGCAAACCTCAATTCTTAACTTCCTCCAAATCTGGACTCAGGCTTTCCAGACCAAATACAGCTCTGAGTGCTAGGGATAATTGTCTGCATTATGCTAGTATTAATTGACTCTAATGACTAACAGATTAATATCAGCCTTCCTCTAGGGAATATGTTTGCTGGGACACTATAAGGTAGCCTTAATTTCCTCCACTTGAGTTAAACAGCCCTGAAGTTCCTCAGTATCCAGAGCTATATATATGGAGCCAGAAGAGCTTCTTTTCAGCTTTTGTTAATAAAATGAAGATGCATTTCTTTTCTTATTCATGCAGTGATTTCTTGCCACCCATATCAGCCGTTAGTACAAATGACAATGGCAACATGTCACCACAATTTAGAAAGGTAGAGATCACAGTTCTCCTGAGATGAAATTCGCTGCTATGAAAGCCCTTCAGCCATCAATAACAAAGAAAACAGTGAGATTCTGTAATTATACTCAGAAAATCAAAGAGCAGCCCCCTTTACAAATCAATGCCACATAACCCGTCAAGAGTCGTTTGCATGTAATACTATTCTTCCCAAGCCTACAGAGGTCCAAGAGAAATACATCAGTGTAGTCAGGATCTCTTCTGCAGTACATCTAACACTTATGATTCTCAAACTGTACCTGTGAAAATAAATTGCATTACCATAAGGTAAACAAAATGTAATTGCACTGGCCAATTATAACATCATATAACACCACAATATTTCTTTTTTATTCTTCTTATTAGAGCTCTTTCCAAAGGACTTCCTCTCACCTTCAGTCCTCCAGCCCAGTCCCTATTATTATTATTTATGAATCATACTGCAGTAGCAGAGATACAGGACAATATTCAAACCGTTCCTCCTTTTCAATTATGAATGTGTGTCACTTGTGCCGATAAGAAAGTCATTTGTGTAACTAGCTTCAGGAACCAGGAATTGCCACTCAGGCTAATAATGAACTTAGTGCTATAAGGCACCAGAAGGAGAGCTGCAGTCTAACAGCTCTTTGAAGCAACCCAGGCACACACAGTATGTGCAGGTCACAAGATACACGAGAAATGTCAATGAAAGTAGGGCATCTTGTTCTCAGATTGATGGGCCTTCAAGGAGACACGGACAACAGTAAGGATCACTGTGCTGCCAGTAAGCTGCACACAGAGATTCACCTTCAAAGTGGAGGCATTTCTGGACTTTCTCCCTGCTGATTTTTTCCTCCTTGTACTTTTCTGGGTCCTTGGTGAGTGACAAACAAAACCACAACTATTGCTTTCAATATATATATGGAGAAGCCCCAATGCCTGAAGCATTTCTATAATAATGCAATCAAAATTGAGGACAGTAGGGTGTACACGATTATGCCAGGTCAGCACTTTTGTGAGCACACCAACACCTTCTTACAAAGGGGAAACTGAATGGTGAGGCTATATCAGGACTTCAGAACTTAAACACCTAAATTTCCACTTGTGTTACAGGTGATGATAGTACTACTGATGACCTAAACACTTTATTTTAGAAAGCAATAAAGTAAACATAAAACCTTAACCATAAAAGGGTTTTATTTTTATGAGAACTGGATAAACAGCCTAAGAAACATAACAAAGATATGCAAAGGCACAAGTTGCAGCAAAGGAAATTCTGATTATACATTAATTTTTTCACCATGACAGGGTCAAATACTGGAACAGTCTCTCGGAGAGGCTGTAAAATCCTCATCTTTGTAAACAGTCAAAACTCAGCTGGACACAGCCCTAAGCAACCTGATTTAAGCTGGCCTGGCTTTGAGTACATATGTGAGACCACAGCATCTACAGTGGTTCCTTCCAACATAAACCATGCTGCAATTCTTTATCATGGAAAAGTTTTCCTGCATTCCTCTGATCCAGTGCTGCAAGCATCTTCTTAAAAAAAGGTCAGAAGCAGGTGCAGAGCCACAGAAAGTGCCTCATGACTCTGACTTCCAGGAAGGTCCCAGCCCAGGCATCCAAACATCATTGTCTGTTAGATGTCCAACACATTGAACATCTGCTTTTTGCAGGTGTCTGAGCCACTTCTGCAATCTGTGGCCCAAAAAAGGAGCAGCTCACAACAGGGAGTGATGCTCTAGATAGGAAAACTAATCCAAAACAAACAGTTTGAACTGTATCAAGGCATTGTGGCATCATTCTTAATCCTATTTTCCATGCGGGCTGCCTAACCACTAAATTACAAGCAGCAGACAACAGCTTTGTCATCTGTGTTTTGAACAAGGATGAGACAGGAGTTGGATAAACTCAGACTTAGTTTACAAGCTAGTTTCTACTTTTGGTTAGCTGTAAGGGATAACCTACCCCCTACACACTTCGGCATGGTCCTTCAAATGCTAATGGGTGTCAGGAACCTAAGTCACTCAGACATCTGGAGTCAGTCACCTCATCCTCAGGCACTACGATGCTTGCTTTGAGGGCAACCTCACAGGCACTCTGAGTGCCAAAATGTTTGTAAGGAAAATAATACTACAGCTGTTATTATGCACGTTCAAGGGGGAAAAATAATTTCAAAAATAAAGGCTTGAGCATAGAGATGTAAGTAGGAGTAACAACAAGAAATTAAACAAAGGAAAAAATAGGCTGAATATCATTGAAAATTCAGTACTGAGAACTACTACAGTTTGGCATGGGCTCTCATGGGGATGATCTATTGTTTCCAACACTTAAAACTAGATTGTAATATAATTTAGGGAACAGTCCTGCACCAGAAAAGGAACTGCTTTGTCCGACATATCTTTTCCACATATAATTCTGATGGTTACAGGATAGCATTATGTATGACTCAGGATCCCTTTTCAAGTCAAAAAATGTCCGTCATTGGCTCTCTGTCCGCTTATTCATTCATTCATCCTTTTGCTCACCTGAACCTTTCTGAAAGCATTAACTACTCAAATCAAAACGCCCAGTTTACATTTACAACTTTGACATTTCAATAACCACCTGCAAATATTAGTTATTTCACATACTACTTCTCTCCATTTGATGATAAGTAAGAATAATTCCTTTAAAAACATTTAAGATCTATATTTTAGCGTTGCATTATGTATCAAAAAGTATTGAGGGAGAGAAAATGGCCTTCAGTGACAGGTAATTCACTGGTTACTTGCTTGGAATTCACATGCTACATTTGATAATGTTCATTTTAAATTCAAAGTAAACTGCACATTTTAAAGTCACAGTAAACTGCACATCTTTTCCTGGGAAAGTTGAGTTTAAATATGAGATATGATGAGAGGTATTCAATTTTATTATGACATTAAAAATAAGTACAAGGACGTTTAGAAAAAACAAACAGCCTTGAAAATTTGAGTGCCTGAATATTTTAGTGTATTATTTCATAAGTTATGTAATATTTTAATGTTGGCATAGTGTTTCTTTCTTTTCTTCCCCCCACTCCTCTCTCCCCCCTCCAGATGGAATAACAACTCAATACAAGTTAAAGACCTTTTCTTGTGTTGTAAGAATGGCATGCTGAAGAGGAATAGATTTCCTTGACAATCACAGCTCCACAAAGGAGGCTTTCACAAGTAACATAGAAAAAGTGTAAATTTTTCCATACAGGGAAATAGAAACACCTTTTAATGACTCCTTAAGCCTGCTTTAGTTTGCATACCATCCCTGAGACAGATACACAGGCGACAGCACTGTCCATCCTTTCCTTACCCTGCTGAATGAACCCTATTGCCAAAGGCAGCTTGAAGATGGCTTGCACCAAAGCACATCAGCAAGGCATTTCCTGCAGGACCTGGATGCCTGCAAAGCAGATCAAGCGAGGGTATTCCTGAACCTCCCTGCTGCCCAAATGACCTCCTAGAGCTGTCATACAGAAGGCACACAGACCTTAAGATGCTACAAGCTCCAGATATCAAATCAGATCCTGGCAGCTCCAGAAGAAGAAATTGGTAAAGAGAGGGTAAACTAACTGCTTTTTCTCCTCTTCTGGTGGCTAAACTCGCTCTGGCATGAAGGATGAGTTTGGCTGTAAATATCATATCATTCCTATTACAAGGATGGGAACGGAAGAAAATTTGCTTCCGCTAGCCTGGAAACATGTAATGCTATTCTGTCTCACTTAGAGTTTCTACCTCTCCTTCCAGCTCTTTCTTTTTTCTGTTCAACTGCCAGGCAGAGAGAGAAAGATCACTAATGAACCACAGCTTCTGTTCAGGTCATTAGCTGTACCAGAGAGAAAGTTAATGAACCCTAGTATATAAAGACAAAATCAGGTTTTCTTTAATAGTTTCCATACCAAGAGCATCATTTTCTGTTAGTGTAATCCCTGGATGATTTAGAGTCCTTTTTTTTTTTTTCTTTTTTTTTTTCCTCCAGCCTAGTTTTGGAGGAATGGCGCGACAGAGAACATCTGGTCATTAAGTGCATACAGATGATGTTCAGATGCTGTGGAGGAAACACCAGAGGCAGCCAGAGAGGGAGGGGAAGGTAAACCATCTTGTACAAGAAAGTCTTTGGGGGAAATCAGAAATAAAAAGTGGCAACTTGTTGAAGCATTGTCTCACAGGCTAATTTCAACAGCAACAACAGAAAAATTAAGCACCTGCTGAGCCTGTCATTCATTAAGACTATCTCTTTTTCCTCTCTGGTCTTCCTCCACTTTAGACAAACATCCAGAAAACACAGACTTGTGTACCCCTATGCTTTATCTGAGTGATTTAATGACTTCAGTGTACATATCTCTCATAGAGGCCCATGGGATAAGAAAGTGCTATTTCCATTCTATGGGGATACTTATGGTTTTCCAAGCAAACCATTGTCAGGCAGCATTTTCTCATAGCTTCCCAGCATCCTAAACAGAGGAACAGCTCTTCTCTTCTTCACAGCTCCAGTAGGACCAAAAGGATGTACTGCATCCCAGAAGAACTTTACTCTCTCCTAGAAAGAATTTGCTTTCAACAAAAAAGAACTGTGCTTGAGAAGTTACACAAATCAAAGCTGTGGCTGTAAGGAAATGAAAGAGAAGTAAAAATACCTATGAAAGTCAAATGAAAGCATGTATATGTCAAAACCAAAGCCTGGGAACATGGGCCAGGAATGTCCTCCTAGGTTCAGTGAGTCTCATCTCTTGCTGTCTGAGTAGTTGTACCAATGAACCCCATATGGTACATTTTATCTGACAGCTCTTGTACCCAGAAGTCCTACTGGGACACTGTCTGGATTGTTACCCATTTCATGGTTACAACTATTTGTATAATTTATATTCCACACTACAACCAGCCAGAGTGTATGAGGAAATGAAGTGCCATAAAATGTAAGAAATATAGATTGATATCTTGTATTCTGCTTCCATTTAAATTTTCAGTTTCTTCTCTATTCTATTCCCAAGGAACTCCTTGCTGCAGCTCAGTTTTGAGGTGAATAGAAGACAACAGCAAGGTTCACATCCAAGTGAAACTTTCTCAATCTTTTAAATAGATGCTAGTCGCAAAGCAAGTTACTCCACAACAACCCTCACCAGAAGCAGCCATGTTGCCCGTCTCAGTGGGTATTAAGCACACTGTCCACAAATCCTAATCTTTTATCTGTGTGTTGTGTTGACATCTACCAACACTGAGTGCTGTGGATGTTGCAACCGGTTTTGTATCAAATATGGAACCAGGTTTACTTTTCCAGCCTGAATTTTTGTGCTATAGAGATGGATGCAGCCCAACAAAGAGAAATTCTGCCTCCCTCCCCTAGTTTTTCCTCATTAGCAAGTAGCTTTAGATTATGGCAGAAGAATCAATGTGTTTCCCAACTTGTTCCAGCCCTGAAATGCTGCAGCCTCACTCATAGGCCAATGGGCATTGTGAAGAAGGAATATGGTTTCCTTTTCTCCTCCACTTTCCAACCATTAGCTCCTCAGCTACTTTTTCTAATAATGAGCAAAAAGATCAGCAAAGACCTGAAAAAGCCTAGCTGGTGGAGTTTGTACACAAGCATCCTTCCACTAGCATTAGTTTTCATCGGTATTTCTCTAGAGTAACTAAGCATGGTATTTTTATCCAAAGGCAATTTACTGGTACAGAAAAGTACAGCAGACAATGCATTCCTACTCTATTATGCATGAATATGCAGTGTGTACTCAACTTTCTATCTTATTTATTGCACTGTCATTAAACCTGTGTCACTATTACTGTTCTCTAATATATGTCACAATAACATGTTCTTATCAGGTCTCTTCTCTCATCTACTGATCTAATAATATACTACCTCAACATTTTGGTGATTTTAACACAAACAAACAAAAAGAGGTTCAGGCACAATATACTTGGGAAAGTAATGTTCATGTTTCAGCATAAACAAAAGCTTGCCTTTTTTCAAGTCAACTTCATGGTTCAGCGCTGCTGACAGAATCATTCAATGATGCCCAAGCAAAGGAGATGCAAGCTAATTAAAACTTGTGGTTATGGAGGCCTGATCGGCAAATATTTGTGAATATTTATGGATTTTTAGCAAGAACCACTCTCCTGAATCACGTGAAAAATTATTTTGAGTCACAAGAAAGTGGGCTATGTTTAGAGTAGTTCTCAGAGAGCTACTCTGTCTGAGACTCTGTCTGACCTGGTATTCTGAAAGTGCCAGGAAGCCCCTTGGGACACCAAAACCCAACTGACCAGTCACTGAAATAGTTTCGTTGATCCCCGGTGGCGTTTTTGGCTCAGACCAGCAAACAACCTCACAAACAGAGCCTGGTAGAAACAAGAGGAACCATTCCTGATGTGTAGTCCAGGTGCAAACCTTCCTATTTCAGAGGGAGAACGAGCTTAACAGCAATTTCACCCATTTGGCCTTTGCATCCGAGAACAGTCCCAGGCATGTTTAATTTATTAGTATAAACAATGTCTGGTAGTCTCTCGGCTCTGCTCTTGTCAGATAAGATGGTGGTTGTCAGACATGCTTGAATTTGCTTCAAAACATTACTTAGTGTCAGGGCTGCACAACAACCCAAATTGTATCAGGCATCTGAAGAAAAAAAGGGACACAGGGTTCTGGAGATGTGTTTAAATAGGGTTCACCATGCTGTTTTATCATTTTATCATTTGTCAGTGCGGAAGAGGAAGCATGTGAAAAATCATTAGAATAAGCAAGGAGGATGAATAAATTAAGTAAATTAGCATGAACAAGGCAGCTCATAATCCAATTGGAGAAGGTGATTATATATCATACTCAGCTAAAGAGAAAACACAGGCAGGAAGGACCCATCGTAGAAACACAAAGTCCTCTGCTTAAAAGAAAATTGTGGGCAAAAAAATGAATTCAGAACCATATTTTGTTAGAAGAATTCACCTCAACTAAAATCTAATAGATCTAATCAGTGCATGAGATGAGGACAGGCACCACGTTGTTAGTTTACAGGATGGTGAAGGCATTGTAAACAAGAGGAGTGACTGAATCTTTTTCACCTTGTTAAGCCTCTTATTATGTACTACATCTTTAAAATGCAGAAGATCGGGAGACAGCCTAGTAGGGGAAAAATAACTAGTGGAGTTTATATTAACTTTAGCGATGTTTGCAGGTATGTGTTAAAAGTGCCAACTCTGACTGCTTTTCAAACATGAACTGTGGTTTTAGTTACAAAGTGACACTACATTAAACTTTTGGGGCACTAGAGCAATATATTACATCAATAAAAAATGGGAATTTCAATTCAGAATGTGACTTTGCAACACCTATCCAACACCAGTTTGGTTTTTTGCTTGGCCTTCATTTTTCCAAAAGTTACATTTATTTTTGCATTTCTGTATTACTTGAAGAGCCCTGATTCATTCAACAGCATAGATGATGTTGACATCTCGTGATTACTGAAACTATTACTTCAAATAACCACTAATAACTATACTAATTTTAATAACCATGAAAATCAGTATCATAACCATCATGGTAGTGTCCAAATGCCAGTGGCAATTGGGCTGCAGTCTGCTGTGCACAGTTTAATGGGTGTTGAACAAGACAGTCCTGCCTTTAGCTGTTAGCTGTCTAATAGAAAAGGTAACCAAAAAAAAGTAAGTTTTCATGTTATTGTCATTGTCTGGCCAGAAGACCTCTTCGGGTAAATGTGAAGTTAGCTTTATATATATATATATGTATACATATATATAAATATACATATATATATACACACACACACACACACACATAGTTCAGCCCTTGAAAGAGGGTCCAATTCCTTTAAACAGCTGTACGTTGTCACAATTCTGCAATATGAGCTCCTCTGGACCTCAGTCAGTCTGTGCATTTCATACGGCCTTTGATATTGTGTAAAGAGATTTCTGCTTAACTTCCCTAGATGTAACAGTAAGAACAAAATATACGTGAGGTGTGTTACATGAGATGAGTATCATCACAGAAAAGTAAGGTGGTTCAATTTCAGCCAGTGATCCAAGTATTGCCTTTTTAAAATTCCTGAATCATGACAAGGTCCATATTTTCTATCAGAAACCAGAGCCAAATTCTGAAGGGGATTGCAGCCAGGAGCTTCTGTTTGATTCAGCAGAAAAAAAAGGAAGTGTATTTGTTTGCTGGGTAGGGATTTGGCTTTACATATCAAAGATATAATAATATTTAGCTGGAAAAGTTTCACAAATCTTGAAATGTTTCCAACCATAAGCTCTCAAAAATCATGATTCAAGCCATGAAAACCATGAGATTGGCTTTAAAATTATGTTCTCTGCTTTTTTGCAACTTAATAAACGTAGTTCACTTCCCTCCCTCACAAGATCCTTTACAAGGAGCAGGGTTATAAACCTGTCTGTTTAAAATTTTAAAATTAAATCTGAGTCTCTTACACAACCTCCTGATTCCTCTGTCTATAAGAAAAAACATCATAATAATCAGTAAAGTCTCCCTTTATCCCAAAGAAGCAGAGTCATCATGTTCAACTACCTGTCAGGATTAGCCCTGGCCTGTGCTATGTGCCAAATTGTTCACAGGCATTTTTTTGGAGAGTATATTTGAAGCAGTATTCACTGCTTCAAAATTCAGTATTTAAATAAGACAGATAAGCCCTAACTCACGGTGGATATAGTACTCTATATTACTTTCACAAGTAGACCTTTGGGCTACTTCTATACAAGTAAATGACAGACATCCAGATCTGGGTTCAAGTACTGTCCTCCCATGATGCTTGACAGGTGTCTCATACCTTGCCATGGCTTTGGCCCATGCCAACTAACACGCTCAGAAACAATTTCTGGGCACAGTCTGGGGATTAACACAGACCAGAAACTATTCCTAACAGACAGATTATGCAGAGCCAAACTATTTTTTTCTGATGATAAGAGATTTTTCTCAATGGGGACACAAGCCAGACCAAGTCAGTAGGTCTGAGAGTCACAATTTCCTGCGTAGTTTCTTCAGCAGTGTAGTCATAGTCGTTGATACAAATAAACTATCCAGTAGAACAGCCTAAATCTAAAGGAAAAAACACAGGCGTGAGTATTGACATTACAATGCACCTGAATGCTGGAGCGCTAAACAATACCCTTAAATATCAATAAAGATCCTTATTTTCTCATCTTTACAGCTGTTAGTACAAAATTCATCTGCTTCCAATTTCTTCTAACATTTCCATGAATGAATTGCCATTAATATGGAAGTCTCACACTGGAGAGAAGAGCTGTCTAAACACCTGCAATTATCTGCTTCTTAACTCCTCAGTGTTTCAGTTGTCAAGAAAAAGCTTGTAACCAGGAGTCTGAAAATAAGAATAGAACATCCTAAATACTCCAATGGTGTGGAGAGTCCAACATCTTCCTGGATAATGTCCTTCCACATTCAAATTATCTTTGAAGACATGACACGTCCTCCTGAGGACTGTTGCTGTAATTCATGTTCACTATTTCTTATTCTACCTACTGTAGACACACAGAACTGTTTATTTCATTTCATCTTTGCAGCTACCTTTTACATATTGGAAGATTGTTTTCAGATCATCTTTTTTGCCCCTATCAGTCTTTTCAAGATAAGGCAAACCCATTTTTCCAAGCTTGCAGGCTTTTTTAAAATTTTCATTTCTTTCCTGTGGATATTCTTTAATAGATCCACATCTTGCCTGAAGAGTGGTGTCCTGTTGAAAGCTTATCAACCCTGAGGAGAAGATTACAGCTTGGACACAACATTCCCATTTACACAGCCCAGACTAGTAGTTGCTTTACTGTAGCAAGTTAAACTTTCGACACTGAATTATTTTACATGATCATTTTCTTTTCAATGAGAAACTTAGAGAATGTTCTTGGTTATTTTCCCTTGCCTGTGTCCTAAACTTTCTGATTTTGCTCCTACCCGCATTGTGCTATTGTATTTGTCCCTAACAGCTGAGGGTACTTTTTCTTCTGTATGATGCCTGCTAAATGTTCATGTTTTGAAAGACATAATAATTTTGCTAAGTCCCTACCCTTTTCCCTACCCTTCAGTGGTACTGTTCATAAAGGGATAATTATTTCATTAAAATACTTCCAGACCACTTTTTTTATTTATACTTGCTTTCCAGCAACCCATTATGAATAGTCAATTGAAGACTTCTTTCCTGAAAATCTTATTTTATCACTCTGTTTCCTTGTACTCCTGTGAATCAAGAATTTAGTATTTAATGTTTTGGTCATCCAGGTTGCCTTCTACTTTCCTTTTCCAAACTAGTTCTTTTCTATTCATCAGGACCCAATCTACAAAAGTCTTCCTACTGTTTTCTCTGCTATTAGTATCAATTGTTGTCATCAATAAATTTGAATAAGCTTTACTCCTTTTACATTCTTATATTGATTGATGCATGGGTAGTTTAAGTACCCCATCAATACTAATTACTGTGCATAGGACAAGTCTATGAGTCAAAAGCTCTGGTCTCAGGTTTTTGTTCTGGCACACAGCTGGCTTCCAGAAACATCAGAGTCCAACGGCAGCTGGATACTGCTAGTCATCTGAAAAGAGCATCACTAAGTACTCTATTCTTTGTTTTCTCTAGGAAAAGGTGAGTTTCCAAGACTTTGAGGCATCAGACATTCTTCTTCATTTGTACGATCTCCTTTGTTGAGGGTAGAAGTATAACTGGGAACAGAGTATGATGTGCTGATATTTTCATTGGAAGTACCTCAGCCGGATGCTTACTGGGGTGCTTCAGGATGAGGAAAGTGCAAAGGAGTGAAAGGTATCAAAGGACAGAAACAGAGGTAATGAAAGAAGAAACAGAAAACAGAAGAGACCCAAACAAAACAACAACCAAAAAAAAAAAAATAGAAGGGAAGGACTGAGAGATCAAAAGATAAAAATGGAGGAAAATTAGCATTTTCTTCATAACAATATTCACATGAATAGAATTGCTCAAACATAGGATCCTTTATTCATTCCCAAATGACCCATAGGATGCAGCTTTTCCCTCCACTTTCTGTCCTTTTTTTGTGGGCATACCACTGAAATCTCAGACACCCAGCTTTCAAATAGTTTTCACTAAGCACCTTTTGAGATTCCTAGAAATAAGTCATTTTTCTCCTTCATCCTTTCTCCACAGCCCCCAGATAAATTGGGTTATGCTTCTGTTAATATTTTAAAAAACAATTTGGCATTCATAAACACCTGAGTCGGAATCTTCACTCACCAATTCGCTGCAGTCTCTATAGTCTAACATATGGCTGGACAGGAGTTCTTAACAAAAAGAGGCTAAAACTGTCTAAATATAATTTTGTTGCAGAGTACTGTGCATTGTGTGTGGAGTTGAAGAAACAAGTCAAAAAAGAGGTCATCCATATCAAATTATTTGTGTAGGCTTAGATAAATTTGCTCAAAACTATGCAGAAACATAGGAAACAGTGTCTAAAAGGCCACTGTAGAATTTTTACAGGAGTCTGGTTGCTAACATGTGACTACAAGTTGTTCCAAGATGTATGGCAAGAATGAGCAGGATCATATGGTTTGTTTCTCATGTACTTAAAATGCAATTATTTTAATTAATTACAGTATTTTAATTTCTCCAGAGTTATACAAACAATGTGGAAGAAATAAGCAGAGTATACTTATGCCAAATGGAAAACAAGGTAATACAGGAAAGATTAAAAATGCACAGAAGGGAAATTTAAGCACAGAAAAACAGAGAGTAGAAATAATAGAGCTGGCAATGAACAAGGAAGGCAGCAGAGGGAGAGAGAATATTTTTGGTTAGAATAGCTCCATCTTTCTAGTGTCAGCATCTCACATCTGCTGTCATACGCTAATGAGAGCTGAGGCCACTATATTGCTGACCCAGCCGTAGGTAGATGATTCATAACGAAATTGTGTCTGCATATGGAAAGGTGTCATAGCTATCAGCTAAATCTTCAAGGTAAAACAATTTAGGATTCTTCACTTCAAGAAATTAGGACCTCCACCCTGAAATAAGAAAATTTTTATTAAGTGTAGGACTGACTAAAATGGAACAGAAAAATATATTTCAAATCCCATCCATCCCACCACCAAAAATTCCATGGTTGCCTGCTATTTAGAACTTGGAGCTTTATTGTCCCAAAATAAGCTCTATGTAAGGAACAGATAACTCCCAGAAATCCAAAATAAGAAGATGGAGCAGAATTCACCACACTCCCTGATGGTGGTTTTCTTTCTCTGTTTCTTGCTAGGCTCATTCTTGACTGCGTTGTAAATCTTGGTGGGTTTTTCCAAACATGACCACTATTAAATTCTACAAACTGGTGCTTTTCTTTCAATTTCTTGCTACTAAGAGCACAGAAAAAATTAGAAAACTGGCATAGAGACAAGAATATATTCTTCAAGGTGTGACAGACAGAATGTAAGAGCCTTGTAGGGACATGTACAGTAGGATTTCATCCACTAGATGAGATTTGTGAAGCAGTTTGGACACGTTAGCTCTACCCAATCTAAAACATCCCAGTGGGCAGTGGGCTAACTCAGCCTTATCACATCCAGTCCCCACGTTCATGCACGTAGACCTTTCCTAAGCAGCTCACCGCTTAAAATGATTGTTCCAGCTCTGTGAAGTCACTAAACTTAAATGCTTCAGTTATAGGCAGCTCATGCTACAAAAGTTAAAAAATTCCCACATTTTTTAATTTTCAGAGAAACAAAACACAACCTAAGAGGAGCCAATACAGTCCAGGTGTGTATTCCAAGTATATTCAAGTTTCATCATTAATTATGACAATTAGAAAATGCCAAATTCTAACTCAAGTCATAAAGTATTCACATTTCAAAAAACTGACACAGAATTGTGGCATGATGTGATGTCTGTAGAGTTTTAAATTCCAGGTCTTTAATAACAAAAAATTCCTTGTTTATTCTAGAGGAAAAGTAGTATTAAACTAAATCTACTTTAGTAAAATGATCAGTGGTATTGAGCTTTCCTGGAATTAAATCATACAGGCTGTTAAATTGCTAGAACAGTCCCTGGGACAGCTGTGGCTTATGCCAACTAGCCAAACCCTAACAAATTTGCAGATATGGTCTGGCAGTTAGCTGAGTTTGGGAATCAGTTCCAACAGATAAGGTGGATGTCACCACCCTGTTTTGGAGGCTAAGGGGATGTAATGACACAAACATTGCCACAGCAAGCCAGCTGGACATCCAGTGAAAGAACAGTCCTAGATGCACTTGCTGGAATAGAAGTAGCTTTGGCTAGATTTTCCCACTGATCTAACTGCTAAAGCAGGAGGCAACTCAAAACCTGCCAGGGCACAGGATGATGTCTGAAACTTGTTCTTTTTTATATCCTTGTTTAAAAAAAAAATAAATGAGGCAGCCAGCCAAGAAGCAGGAAAATCTTTGTCACCATAGCACAAAAATAGTGAATAAAAAACAATGAAGAGTTGATGAGTTTGTCAATAGTCCATTACCTGGGAAAATTTTGTCTGATTCAGCAAATATTTACCACAAATTTCCTGTGCATCTTTCTTCACTGCTCTAATTTTTTTTTTCCCAGTTTCCTACCTTCCAAAACATTTTCTACTGCTGGACTCTCATTCTGTTTCCTCAGTTCCCTTCATTCTTCTCCCTGGAGGATATAAGAGATAAAGTGATATTGAGGTATGGTGGGAAGCAGAGAAAGGGGTAGCAAGAGCTGAATGAGAGGGAGGGCGATCAGGAGGGGAAGAAGGGAGGAAAACCTATCTTTTGACTAGTCTTACTTTTAAGAGGATGCCTGAAAGTGAGCAGTGAAAGACATTTTGCAGATGTGGTCAGGAACACTTGATCTTATACTTAGGGACAAGGAACAGGGAGGAAATTGAAAAAATGTAAGACAAAGGGGTAGTGGAGAAGTATGAAGTGTAAGACCCCTGGCAGAAATTTTGTATGTTCAACCAGAAGGAGTTATGTGGAGCCTTGTATATGGTACTGGGTCTGGCTGAGATGGCGTTAATTTTCCCCTTAGCAGCCCTCATAGTGCTGTGTTTTGTATTAGTAGCTAGAAAGGTGTTGATAACACACCAGTGTTTTGGTTACTGTTGAGCAGTGCTAGCACAGCATCAAGACCTGCTCTCCAACATTTCTTCCCCCTCCCACCCCCAACCCAGTTGGTTGGGGGTGGGGCAGATCTTGGGAGAGGACATAGCCAGGACAGATGACCCAAATGGACCAAATAGATATTCCATACCATATGACGTCTGCTCAGAAAGAAAAGCAAGGAGAATGGAGGGGGAAGGGAGGGCATTCATTATTTACAATATTTGTCCTCTGGCAGCAACTGCTACACATACAGAAGCCCTACTTCCCAGGAAGTGGCCAGACATCGCCTGCTGATGGGAAGCAGAGAATATTTTGTTCTTATTTTGTTTCCATGCATGCAGCTTTTTTTTGTTTCTATAAAACTGCCTTTGTCTCGACCCATGAGTTTGTGGTTTTTTCCACCTTATTTTCTCCCTTTCCCATCCTACTGAGAGGGGGGTGATAGAGTGGCTTGGTGGGCACCTGGCATTCAGCCAAGGTCAACCCACCACATATGTTTTCTTAAGATCTACCAAGAGACTTTACAGTCCAGAGAGGTTACATTTAAATTACTTCCTATCCAGTGATATAGAGTCTCTATAGTTTCCTTTAACTGGGAAGTAAAGACTACAATGGAAAATGTTGGTCTGAATGAAGTAACCACAGTTGGTCTTTTTCGTACTCCTAAAGTTAGACAATACATACCTATTTGTAGCATCTGCAATGCCTTAATACAATCCAGCAAAATGAAAGCAACATAAGAAGGGGAAATAAATCTATAACACCTGCTGTGAGTTACTGGAGTGGAAAGAAAACCCTCTTCATCTGCTTTCCTTCTGAAGTGTGTGCATCTTCTCATTCGTGTAACAGATGACTCTGAACTGTGCTCTCACCTCACCAGAAGCACAGGCTGTTTCAGGCAGCAGGAAATGATTTTTGCAGCCCTCACTAAGCATTGGCAGATCTTTTGTCAAACACCACAGGAAAAAAAATGTCGTTACTGTAAAGGGCACACATACAACAATTACCTTTAAAATAGCCATTTCCCTCTCTTCTTTCTTCTTCTTCTTTTTTTTTTTTTTTTTTTTTTTTAAATTCTTAAAATTGAAAATCACAGACAATTCAGGGAGATCCTGGCTCAGTTTGTTGTGCCCAGGTTTGTCCATGTCTGATGATGAAATGCAGAAGTGGAAATACAGAAAGTGGATAATGTTTCCCTCATTAGGAAACAACAAGCTCTATCTCCACTCAAAGATACTTTCTTGCTGAAAAGGGACCCAGAACATCGACACTCTTTGCTAAACAAGCAACTGGTAGTTAACTAAAAGTTAACCAAGTAAAATATTCTGCAGAAACTCTGTATTTAAAAATAGAAACAAAAGAAATATTCAGTATGCAAAAAAACTTTTGTGGAGGAGTATCAGCAAGTCTCTGAACTCCTCTTCAGACTTCATTATTCAGGAGAAACTGTTATGTCTAAAACTAGGTGTATAAGTAACAGAATTAAGTTCAGGGATTTTTTTTTTTTCCATTGAGAGTTTTTCATTTACAGAAATAAAAACTATGACCTTGATGTAACTGGTCTCTGAACAAACTATAATTTAAGTAATATTGTCAAATGTTCTTAAAAGCAGTTTTTCATTTACAGAAATAAAAACGATGACCTTGATGTAACTGGTCTCTGAACATTTAAGTAATATTGTCAAATGTTCTTAAAAGATTGAAGTATCTATCCACTTTTGACTCTCAAACAGCATGTAGGTCCTTTTGAATGTTCTAACCAGGATAATTGACAAATATAACAACTAAAACCAGTATCTGCTCAATTTTAGGACTACTGTGAAATGAGTGAAACTCATTAGGCAAATGGGGATTTTTCAAACTGCTGAGTAATATACCCTCTGGCAACACATTCATTAAGAAAGTGGTAGGGGAGGACAGACAGTATGTGTAATGAGTAATAAGTGACTATTCATTATTCTAAATACATACAGTGTTATTTATTCTTCAAGTTTCAAAAATAAATATATTTTTGGGATGTTTCATGCCCTACCCATCTCTCCCCAAGTGTGCAAGGTGCTTTACAAACAAATGTTTCCATACCATGTAAAGCAATGTCATGTGGAGATATTCATGTGAACTGTGAATGAAACAGCAGCAGGTTTGCTGTGCTGGTACAGATTTAATTAGTACCTGCAGAGCACTGTGCCAATGCCATTAGCGTCTTTGTACAGCTCCGGTGATAGAAGTAGCATATTCAGACCTACCTTGGGTTCTCCACACAAAACTGCACTCCTGTGGTATGTATCTTGCCCAAAGAACACAATCAGACTGATCTGGATAAATAGAGGTATCACAGATAAGACATATTATGTGGTGCTTCCATTACATTCACTTGCCATCTACAAAGGCTACAGTCCTCCACCCAGTTTCACAGAGAAGGTCTAGGGAAGAGTAAAAAAAAAAAAAAATTAATACAAAAATAAAAGACTGGAAAGCAAGATTGTTGAAGTAATTATTTACTTGCTTAATACAAAACAGAGACTGCTGAGGATGGACATGATGGACATGGTAAGTTTTAAAGTATGTAAACAGATGGTTTTAAAAAGAAATTAATCTGTTGATTTTCTATGTCCACTAGAAACAGGACAAGAATTAATTGACTTAAATAACAGCATGGGACATAAGATGTCAGGAAGAACTCTCTAACTGAAAGAATAGTTATATATTTTATCAGGTTATTAAAGGCAGCCTTCACCTCACCATCACTGGAATAAACTAGATAATCGTCCATCAGGAACAATTAAAGAGCAGATGTCTTGTGCTGAAATAGTCCAACAAGATAATATGCATACTTTCTGACAATGAACTCAACATTTTTGAAGAAGAGGAGTAAAGCACTGACTTCTCTGAATCAACAGAAAAATTGCTGGCTCCAAACCCTGACCAGTTTAACATAAATAACTGCATAAAAATTTCTGCGTTGCATGCTCTTCTGTAGTTGCCACTGCTAGCAAAATGCCATTACTACTTATTAATAGACCTCCTTTTCAAGCACTTCATAAGTGTTTCTTTCTGTGAAACAATTGGAAAACTTCAGTGAGCTTTTGATGAGAAGTTGGTACCACAGGTCTTGGATTCTAGACACCACTGATTATTTGTGCTAGATAGTGGGAACAGTTGTGAAAAGAAGCAAACAGCTGAGTTTTAGCATTTCAACAACAATCTGTTTTTTTTCCTTTTTGACTAGATAGCATTAATTTTCTTCCATATGACAATCACATTTATAACCTAATCAATCCTTGTCTTGCATATAGCAGAAATTTTGAAAGAACATACGTGCTAAAGCCTCCAAATATGCTGTCTACATTGCTCTTGCCAAATGCATACATGTGCGGGAGAAGGCTTTTAGTTTTGCACCTATTGACAGATTAGTGTGTTGCTGGTCACTCATTTATTTACCTATTTGGCCATTTTTAGTTGCAGCCATGTATGCTGTTATTTTATAAATAATGTTGTGACTTAAAGACCCAATCCTCAGGAGAATTAAGAGCTAACATTGACTGACTCTGTGTCCACAATCATTGGTGGATAAGGAATTAATGCAGCAGAATAACTACTCAGAAGTAGCCCCATCTAAACATAGACAAAAAATACAAAATTATTTTGTTCCTCTCTTATAAATAGCATACATAAACTAAAAACAGTCTAATGATACCTTCAGAAGTAGTGTCATCTCCTATAAACATTTGGTTAGTTTCAGAGGGATTCTAAGCTGTTAAAAGTACTACTCAGTACTTTCAATACAGTTGTCCCAAATGACCACTGAAATAGGCTGCATTAATATAAAGGTAATATCAATGTATAAATGCTCTGTTATCCAAACAGGTAAAAGCATGAGAAAAACACTGCATGTTTTCCATTAAGTCTTAAATTTCGTGTTAATGAAATCTGACTTGTCAGCACTTGAATCTGAATTCCAATACTTAATGATACACTAGGTTCAATTTTCTTCTGTAAGTACATTTCCAAGAAGCAAGTTACTGAAACTATGATGAAAGCCTGAACTTCATGCACATTTAACATATGAATACCTGACCTGAAGTCAGCTCAGCAAGAACTGAAAATTGGAACTTAACATTGAATTTGAACATAAGAACTGACAAGCTTACCTTTTGTCATTAATAGTTCTCCTTCTTTGTTTCTTACGTTTTTAATGTGTTCCTATTTCCTTTCCTACTTTGACATAGCCTGTCTCACTTTCTCCTCCCTTTCTCTAATTTTCCCCCATTTCCTTTTCCTCTATGTTTTGTTTTCATTCCCTTATTCCTCCTTCATTACCTTAGTCCTCATTTCAAAAGCATACTCCATTTTACACTTACACCATTATGTAAACCAGACCAATAAGCAGGAGACCAGACTAGAAATACAACATGGAAATCCCTGATAAGGCAGGCTAGAATGAACATTTGTATTACATTAATGTCTTTTGTATTATAATAAGAAAAATATCTTATTATGTTACTGAGTACAATGCACAGTATTTTGCTAATATACTACACTGGTCACTAATCCGATGTGAAGGTCATATACACTTCATCTATTAGCTTTTACTATTAGTTTCTGTATTATATTGATAACCCAGCTTCTGAACAAACCTTTTACTTCCTTATTCAGTTTATATTGCAATCGAGGGCTTTTTTGAAAAAGAAAAAAATAAAGAAGGAAAGAAGAGAGAAAGATGAATTAATGCCAATGAGAGTCTTTTCCCCTGTGTCTATGCAGTCTGATTTATTGCAAAGTATTTGCCATTCCATATCCCATTGTTTCTTCAGGTATTGAAATTTGCTGTATCATTTTTCAAGGGTTTTAAAATTTCATTTGCAAATTAAAAAATAGAACCAATGACAATGAATTTCAGCTGTGCAATTGTTAAAGACACACTGTATATTCCAGGACAGTCAGGAATAATAGCACTCTGGGAACATATGATCATCTTTAATTTGGAAAGCTGTCTGAAATTAAACACATTAAACACAGAATTCTGACCTAGTTTCATCATGCTGAAGTGATTCGATGTTCACTACTTTCCTTTATAATATCAACCTTTCTGGATATTTTTCCACTATGAAAACAATTTGCATGTAAGAAAAATGTTGAGTTTAAGCAATGGTTAAGAAGCCTGACAGAAACAATTACTGTTAGCGAAATTATACTTTATTCACTCTTGGTCCAATCCTGTCCAATGCTTGGTAATAAAGGATGCCCATCTCTTCTCAAAAAGCATAGATAGATTGCTTTCAAAGAATAAACATTTATGTACAATCATCAGTACCAATGCTCTAATAAATTTATTGTTACTGTTGTAGTATAGAAAACATTTTTCGAAGTTTTACTTTCATCCTTTACTTCAAAAACACTTTAGGTCTTATATTAATGCTTCTTTTCAGGCCCTTGTTTTGGCTTCAGTATCTCAAGAGAGGTGTTGAACTAATTGGTTTTTTGTGTACTGAATTACTTTGTACCCACAAAAGCACTGAAAGCACTCGCATATGACACCTGATTTCTGTAATAAATATATTTAATGCATATACAACACCAGATGTAGGACCTCCAAGTTTAGAGAACAGGGTATCCAACTTAATCTCAAAGCCATGCAAAGCATGTAATATGTATTTTCAAGGCTAGTATAATTAAAGTTGTAAAAAAATAAGATCATATGTCACCTTTGTTTAAAAAAGATCCAGCCAGGGTAGGTCATCTCCATTGCTTTATTTATATCACTTAAACCAAGAAGAGGCATTAGCTTTCACCCATTTGGAGTTCAGTCAAATACTGATATCAAATGTAAATGTGACACATACAGTAAATATAATGTCATATGGAGATGCATTAATGATGGTTAGGAAAATGGAAATTAATACTGTAACTGTGAGGTGAGTAAAGAATTGGATAGCACTGAAGTATTAAAGTGAAAAATCAAGTCTGTTGAGAGGCAACTAATGGTTGGCCTTGGACCAATCTTGTTAATTTTTTGTATAAATAACCTTGAAAAAAAAAATGTTCTTAAGACAGAAAGCTAAAAGGCATTGTCAATACTGAAGAGGTTTGAGGTATTTCACAAAAAGAACTGCATGGCCCTGAGGATGGGAGTAAGCATAATTAAATTAAATTAAATTTGTAATAAAAAGAGGAAGGTCACTGGGGACTGTGAATGAGAATTT
The DNA here is from genome assembly GCF_000700745.2 of Antrostomus carolinensis. Classification (NCBI taxonomy): domain Eukaryota; kingdom Metazoa; phylum Chordata; class Aves; order Caprimulgiformes; family Caprimulgidae; genus Antrostomus; species Antrostomus carolinensis. Next base: position 99,347 of record NW_010314050.1, read on the forward strand.
CTGCGATTGATTAGGAACTCGTCAGTTAGAAGTGACTGGGAAGCGAGAGACACAGGTGTACAAGCTGATCACAGGATGACTATAAACTAGCAAGAGATGGTAAACATGGAAAAACTCAAATTCTGTTCTGCAATACATCAGTCAAGGTATTTCCAGATGAGATAAAAAAGCATTAACTCCACTATACTAAGCCCTGATGAGACTTAATTTGTAATGATGTGTACAGTTCTGGTCATTTTCAGGGAAAATACAAAATTAGAATAGGCATAGAGAAAGATCACTAGGATAATGGAGGGAATGGAGAGCTTATCAGACAAGAGAAGAGATCACCTTGTAACGCAAAGGGATGTGATTCGAGCCTATACATAAAGCAGGGTACAGATGTAGGAGAGGAAAGAGTTATTTAAACTCAAGGACGGTGTTTACACAGTAATAAACAGTCATAAACTGAATGTTAATCCAGTAAGGTACAAAACAAGGGAAATTCTGAAGTCATCTTCCAGGTAAAGTACTGAGATAAAAACACTAAATACTATTAATATACTGTTTGAAACACTTAGGAAAGTAAACATATGATACCATGTGCCTAGTGTCAGGTAGTTGCATTTGAAGACCAAGAAGCCATTTCCAATTCCCTGTTTCCAGGATTGCAAGCTTTAGGCCTTTCTAAGTTTTCCAGTACTGCCTGTGAGGGCATGAGAATTTCAAGAACAAAGTATTGGATATGATTTGTTAAACTTACAAACGTAAGAGAGAAGAGAGAGAATTGGTATGAAAAATGCAGATCACTCTCTAAAAGATGCTTAGATTGTCTTAATTATTCAAATTGCCTAAACTGAACTGTCACTGTGGACAAGGGTCTCTGAGGATTTATGGCAGTCTTCAAGAGTTCCCTGTTTTGCAGGATTATGGCAACTACACTCTATAGACCTCACTGCAACCCAAAGAAGTCTTTCAGGTTTCAGAAAGCTTTGAATCAGGCTGTACATTTATCTTTCTACAAATATGTTTATTTAAAATCAGAAGAATTAATTCAGTGAAAGTTTAAGTGCATGAAAGAGAGAGATCATAACTTTGTGCACAGCCTTAATTGTATTTTAACTCAAGCAAATTAAAGCCAAGTATTCCAGCATGTCATTCATGGAGAAAATCTTATTCACAAGGCTGCTCTGTTCATGATGGAGTCTTGCACATATTCAAATTCATCATAATTTTCTTAGTCTGAGGTTCTTATTTTTATGGAATAAATTCATAATTAACATTTCAGCAGAAGGGCACCAGTTGGCACGCAACAAAAGTATTACAACTAAGCAGGATTTAAGAACAAATGAAGATATTTTTAAGTAGAAATAGTAATTTATTCCCTCCAAAATAACATTCACTCTATCACAAAGTTACATTGCATAGGCATACTTAAGCTCCCAACACACACGCGCACACATGCACACTTTTTTGTAATTATTTTTTTAAAAAGATAAAATAGAGTTTTAGATGTTAGAAGCACTTGTGAAGTAGTAAATGGAGAAAGAAATACAAAATTGTTTGGTAAATACAAGTAATGCACAGTTATGTAGTGTTTCCTATGTGACCTACTATAGGTGATCTTGCTCCGGCAAGGGGGTTGGACTAGATGATCTTTTGAGGTCCCTCCCAGTCCCTAAAATTCTGTGATTCTGTTTGGAGCTGAATGCTTGAATTCTATAATGGCATGGGCGAACAATAGTAACTTGCCTCAATACCTTACCTCCAGTGTTCTCCTCCAGTGTCAGTTATTCTCTGGTTCTAGAGCAGCTAACAGTCCCTTTGTTTTGAAAATAAATTATTATTACATATATTACATATATTACTGCTGAGTACATGTTTTAGACTAAAAATATGTTAGTTTCCCTCCTGTATAAATTTTAGTCACTGCCTGGATACTAGCTTATCACTGTTGGAGGCTAAAAGATTATTATAATCTTCTACCAGACCATTGCCAGGAAGGTCAAGTAGCTAAACAGTTATCTCCCCTCACTGTTAGAAAAGGCTTGACCACAATAGATAGGATAAACTGTCAAAGGGAGTTTTCTAACAGTGTTCAATGTAAAAGTGGAGCTAGACCATAATGCTGGAAAGAAGACATTACAACTGAAAGAATAGTGTCTCCCTTAGCATTTCCCTCTCAGTTCTCATAGCTAAAATTCAGCCACAACTCCTCTGAAAATATTTTTAACACAGTTGTAGAGATTGTGGAAAATAATATTAAAAAAAAAAACAAAAACCAAACTTAAAATGCCTGATTAGAACAAGGAGGGAAAATGAAGTTGAACAAAAGCATGTAGTTTCCGAAATAAGGAACATTGCTTAAGTGCATGAAATGTCTGTAAAATAGATTCAGGCCCTAATCAGATTTAAAACACTGCTCTCATATTATCTAGACCTATTTAAATTGAGACCCACCCATAATAACATAGTATATTAATACTCTCCTAAGTGTTAAAAGTAATGATTTAGCAAATTAAGAAGCCAGAAGATAAGAAACAAGGCTTAGGACTGTCAGATTTATGACAGTGTTATTACTGCTGGCAGATCACTTTTTCTTTTAAACTGCAGCATGTACCAAGCAGAGCTGAAGCAACCCTACAGTAGAGTCTGCCTAGGTGTTGCACAGATATTAGCAAATGACAGTAATTTATCAGGAAACATCCCAGGTCTCTGCTGAATCAGGGCTCTGTCATACTATGGGACCTTCATATCACTGTTGCTCACCTGGTGAATTACAAGGTCTAAATCCTGGTAGTTTGAGGTCTGCAAAGAAGTCACCTATGTTCTTGTGTCTATCTGTAGCATTTAGGTCAAACTACAACTGGGATAATTACATTATGAAGTACATCTTGTTATTGGCTATTAGTAAATTGTTCTATGTTCATTAACAATCAGTTATTTTGTGTTCAGTTCAGCATTTGTGCTTATGCTTTTCCTCTTAGTCAAAAATAGGGCTTATCCTGACAAAAAGTATTAATTTATTCCCTGGGTATGAAAATATATGAATGCATTTATCTATTGATGTGTTTTTAACTGGATTTACCTTAAGTGCTTACATTGTTCACTATCATATTATTGCAATGCCTCATGACATTCAGGCTCTTGCAGTTTTGTTTTCACAACTCTGCAAGTTTCAAGTTTATTCTTGCAACTGTGCAAAAAGCAGACAGGCAAATACCAAAAACAAAAAATAAAATGACAAAACAGTGGCCAGCTCAGCAGACTAACTCTCAATTTTGATCTCCTGTAGGTGGAATACCCTCCATAAAAACACATCGATGTATGATGAGATACATCCTGGACATGTGTAAGCCTATTTACATCAGCAGAGTGATGCAGGGCTTCTTGCAATGCAAGCCCAGTGTTCTTCTCAATGATGGTTTTTGCCATGGCCTGAAATGTGGGTTCAGGAGCACTTTTGATCACCCAAATCTGTGCGTATACCCTCACAGCATCACTGTCAGGTTGAAACCTAGTCACAGACAGGAAACTTCAGTGCATCCAGTGGATGGAAACTTTCATGTGCTCTGGTTGAGTGTTAGTTTGAACATTTAGTGTGAATTTGCCTTTCAATCCAGGGTCAGCCCATGAATCTGTCTGTCTCCCTAACAGCTATGCCTGTTTTTCCCTTCTTTATGTCTGAAAGGCACTAACATAATTTACAGTTGCATTCATGCATATATCCAGTTAGACAGGTGGTACTAATTAAATATCGGACATCACAGTTATCCATTTAACAACAAATATAATTACGCTCTATCTGCAGGTGCATAGAAGCAGGAGTCTCTTGAAACTCGGTTGAGGCAGGCATATTTTAAAGGAAACAGCAAATAACTTATCAGAGGCTCTTCCTCTCCAGCACAGTCCTCAGTGAGATTCAAAAACTGAATAAATGAGATCTTGCTCACCAGGTGGGTTTTTGCAGGCTGTGATGTTGGTTCTTATAGTTCTAAAAAGGAAGTGATAAGCCTTCTATATTGAATGTGAGTGCTCTACAGACAGGAGGATAGACGACTGAAAAGAGAAATCCCCACAGTGAGGGATTTGTGAGATTTGGCAGAAAATCTGCATCACAATACAGTGCTATTTCCCACAGGGAAGGAGCACAGAGAATTTCTCAGGAGAAAGGCACTATTCCACCATTGCTACTTTACAAGTGACAGACAGGAGACAAATCGGGTACCACTGCACACAGGTATCTTCTTTATTGTGTTCCTCAACACAGGAAAAGCTGAAAGGTCCAAGACACCAATTTCAGCCCCATTGCACTTAAGGTTTATATGTAAAATAAAACTGAAAGTTGGGGGTATCTTGGAAAAATCCACAGGGTGAACAGAGATCACTTATTTTCAGAGCTTTCTAGCAGCTTGCCAGGCTTGCAAGCTTAGCACAAGTCTATAGAAGCAAAAAATAAAGCCTTCACAAAAGGCTATATTTTGGGACTTACAAATGGAAGCCAAGATATTTTAACTATTCAATTAAGTGGGGCTCTAGGATTTGCTTTGTGAGCATTTTATTTCTTAATCTACACTGCCCTTCTCTCACCTCTGAATAAGTTTTTACTCTCCTTTTTATCTGTCACTGACTTAAAAAAAGGAAGCAGAAGACTCTGAGTTGCAGGACCACCTCTGTTGCCATTGAAAGCCATTAGGTGTGGTGAGAGCATTAGAGATTCAGAAGTAAATTCAAAGTTGGTTCGAAGCACAGTGAAGCATTTAGTTGCAACTCAGTTGGGTGGAAAAAAGAAGTCACACTCCAAAAGAGACAGAGAGCTTTATCTGCTTGAAATTATTGAATAATTTATTCGAAACACAAATCAGACTATTAGAATGAAGGTGATGGTCTTCAGACAGAGGTCATGCAGAAAAGTACAGGGCCAATAACTGCCTTTTTTCCCCTTTCATTGGCTATCAAAATACTTGGTTCTTTTAAAAGAGAAACGAGTCACAATCAATCACTTTTATATCATCTTCATTGTAGATTATTTCTATTCAGTGTAACCAGATTTGAAAAGTGCTATCACATAGAAGCTACAAGTCACGCAAAATGTCTCTTAAGTAATGAAGCCAAAATGAAGATGTATCATGTAAGTCCATTGAAAACTCCATTTCCTTCAAATATTTTGTGAAAAGCAAGTTTTTATAGTACGCACTCTGCTTTACTACGCAAACAGTTGCCTGACAGAGCTGAAAGCAGTGCAGCCACGGTGTGGCACGTAACATGCGGCTATAAAGTAAATGATTAGCTTTCAATCACTCAGTGCAGATCATTTTCAAAGGTAGGTTTTGTAGGGACCCATTAACCCCTCAAACGGGAGCTAAACACACAGTATAGTCAAGCACTCATGAAGGGAAACTGCTCTCCCCATTCCTATTTCAGCAACGAGATGCTCTCAGGCTGTTTCTCCTCCTCCTCTCATATTCCTCATGTTTTTCTCTACTACTTCTAACCAGCAGATTTCTTCACCACCCTGAGCAACCCTCACTTATTTGCAGAAGAAAATACCTCGAATACCTTTCAGGTCTATGCACTTTCTTCATCACTATTTTTGATAACTACCCAAACAACTACAGATTGCAGAATAACCATGCCAGATTTCATAGTGCTAGCTGATAGAGGCTTAAAATGCTTAATCTGGTGCTTGTCTGTGGAAAGCTTTTGTTATTAGCCTTGGGAAGGATCCTTATCAGCCAGTAATCTGATTTAGCTCTCATTCCCAACCTGTTTGGGTTTTTTTCTACCTTGTTGGAAACAATTGGTTGAAGTTGTTAAGCTTCTTTTATGCAGGGCTAATAAGGGTTTGAATGTCTAGTTGTCCTTTTTGAAAAATCTGTTGTGGATCAACATGATCCTGGTCTTGTGTAAAGCACCAAGACCTCACTGTCAGAGGAAGAATTACACTTCTTGCACCATTTATTTTTTTTTTTACAGAGAAAAAAAAAATTCTGCATCTCCTTTTTAGTTTTCGGTTGGTGAACAGCATAATTTTCTCACTGGTATACACAAAAGAAATACGAAAATTTTGTAATACAAATATGACAGAATGTAAGCATTATATACTCAGAGATACAAAAATTCCTTTTTACTCTCTGTAGTCTGGCATTTCAGATTAACTCTTTGTAGTAGCACAGACCAGACTTTTATATATTCAGGAATTTTCAAAGCATTATAAAGGATTAGTTTATGCAAATTTCTGATAAGGACATGTCAATAATTCTGAGAAAAGAACATATTAGCTTCAGTAAAACAAATATTTAAGGCATCCCTAAAACCTTGTAACACAATAAACAATAACTGTACATTAAAAAAAAGCCTATCAAACAGTAAATCTGTTATCCACAACAGACTTCTACATCTCACTGATATTATGCATATTCAAATGCAAGACTTCCAAACAACAAATGTGCTACACTTTAGCAGGAATATGCACATATTCCCTTCTGGGTCAAAGGTGATAATAATATGCAGCATGTGTCCCCTGTCCCCCTCAAAGTTTGAGAACTGTGACATTTTTGGTCTTTCCTATCCTAACTGCAAACAAACAATATAACACAGGTCTGCAGTAAACAAGAGATCAGTCCTCAGCTTTCAGTAAAATATTTCCAAACACTGTCCCTCTCAGCAGAAACATCTCAGCCTGTGTCAGTGAGATGCTCAGGTCCCACAGTTACCTTTCACTTTTTCATTTGTAAGTTTGCACCCTGACTGACTCAGCTGATAGAGGATGACTAGGTGTAAATTGCCAAGGAGATTTCTCCCAAGAAAACCTTATCAATAAAAGTTATTGAGCATGCATGGTAGCTGTAACTTTTTATTTCTGGTGTTTTGGGATGTTCCTGTTTGAGTTGCTAGGACCTGCTCTTTGCATAGGTGGCAATATCTACAGTTTTCCTGATAATATTTATCTTCCCTTCCTCTGCCTCTGTTCTGGGATATCTTCTGCCTAACCAGGAGCTTTCAGTAGTTCAAGAATCCAAAGTTTACCTGCTGAGAATATTCCTTTCTAAAGATTTCCTGCGTGGACATCTACAGAAAACACAGTCACAAAGTTTTACTGCTGAAAGTGATATAACTCCCTTTGAAGAGGTCTGCATCTTGTTTCATGTTGTTAGTTCTCGGAAATCAATTTTATTTCCTTGCAGAAATAGCCATTTTAAAGTTTTCTTGCTCTTTGATACTATTATGAATTTATTAATTAGTCTACTCTTGAGTCAATTTTCAGCAGTCGTAAACTGGATCAGGACCTGTGGGATTAAACAACTAGATAAATATTGAGCCAGTGGGGTCAGATTTTAATACCTGTACTTGTGCTGGTTTTTTCCAAAAGAAACCTTTTTAAACTTCAGTAGCATTTTTATGGTTTAAGGTGCTACTCAGTGTAACTAATGATCAATACTGGACTCTCAGTTACCATCAGCTAACACTTTATGAGACTGGAATTATTTATGTGTATTCTAAACATTTCTCAGTTTGTACATAGGTAGTTACTGCTGACACATTCAGGAATTTACACAGTGGATTGAAGCCAAAGACCCTCTAGCCTAATATTGACCCTTCATTGGTGAGCAGCACCGGAAGTCTCAGAAAACTGCAAAGTCCCGGATGGGCAGGACCAGAAGAAATCTCAAGAGATCATTTCATTCAAACCTTTCAGTTTGGAAAAGACAGATGGGAGACTCTGTCTTTCCCAAAGTAAGTCTAATTTTCAGTGCTGACAGAAATAAGTTTAAAACTTCAAATGTGAGATTTAATATCCCCTACAGATACTTGGGCACTTTTGTTATACCAGTGTGCTCTGGAATCCTTAGTTCTCTAACTTTGGCTAGACTTCCTTTGAAGACCTCCTCTTTATACTTCCTTCTTAAAATATCCATTGAATGCTTCAACTGGTCTTTGATATAATAGAGATAGCTGTGCCAGCTTTGTTCTTTGCCTGTTAAGCATGTTCATTAATCAACATTTCTTATTTAAAATAAAAAATACTTTATCCTGAAACTTTATGATTATGGTTTCCTAGCAACAGAATTTCCTCTTAAGAAGCCACTTATCTTTCAAAGGGTCCATGCCTGGAACATATTTGACAGCACTTTTCCAAAAAAATTTAATCAACTGGTTTCTTAATATGAGCTTTTTTTTTTTTTTCATATAGTTGGCAACAGTATCAAGTGTTACAATTCTAAATCATCATTAAAAACAAATCACAAAAAGTAAGCTCACTGTCCATAAAAATAGTAGCTAATTATTATTAACGCTTATTAGGAGTGCTGCTGTCACACACCAGGACATCACAGGGCAAAGTGGTGTAAAACCAGAAAAAGAAAGTATTTTCCCCATGCAGTTTACAGATTTTCATACTTTCTTTCAATATTTCTGAAGTGTAAAGAAGAACAAGAAGATTCTGGTTTCAGTGAAGGAAATCTACTTGTTTACCGGGTCTCTGATCCTTACAAATAATTCTAATGCATTTATTATGAATAAAATATAACTTATTGAATAGATACTCAACATCACTTCAAATAGTTATGTAAATGTCTAAAAGCAAATGTCAGACTCAGAGATGTGAGACCACACTGTTCTACAGTCTCAGCCTTACTGTGCTCCCCTCTGACTCAGAGAATCACAGAATGGTTGAGGTTGGAAGGGACCTCTGAAGGTCATCTAGTCCAACCACCCTGCTCAAGCAGGGACTCCTAGAGCACATGAACCAGGATTTCATCCAGACGTTTTTTTAATATTTCCAGGGAGGGAGATTCCACAACCTCTCTGGACAACCTGTTGCAGTGCTCAGTCACCCTCACAGTAAAGAAGTTCTTCCTTATGTTCAGGTATTTTCTGATGATAATTGCATGACTTGTAAAATCAACCCGTTTGTAAAGTGATCGTTTACTATGGTTCCCTGTGATAGCAAGATAGAGAGCTCACCATGATAAGGGATGACTTCCAGTTCTGTGCACCTGCAAACCCCAAACTCCTACACAGTTCATCAAGACAGAAATCCTGAGAGAAGGAAAATCATCTGTCAAAGAGCAGTTTTAGAAGTATTTTGTTTGAAGAGATCCAGATCTGGATGAGGTCCAAAGATCAGAGACAGGAAAACAGGATGTGGTTGTAACAGGCTGTAATTTTAGCTGTGGTGGAGTCAATATTCCTGAAGGAGGGGAGGGAGATAGGTGGGCAAATCAGAGGGAAGAGGCCGGTGGGCAGAATTCATTGGGATGAGGAGTAAGAGAAGAAGAATGTGAAATCTGTTCCTGTGTCTGTGGGAACAAGGGGCAGAGTATAAACAAGGCAGATACTAGATAGGAACTGCCCAAGAAGGGTTAATAGAACAGGAAAACCATACCATAGAGGTGGAGGGACAGATGGATGTTGAGTCAGAACAGAAGTATGGGGTATGACCAATGGTGATGGGAAAACAGTCCAAGTGAAAATGATAAATGTTGCTTTTCTCACTGGGACTCCATAAAAAGACAACCGTGGTAGTGAGTCTGAAGCTGACTATCCAAATTAGAAAAAAAAAGCCATATCAAAAACCAGAAATTTCACCATCTTCATAGAATCATAGAATGTTGCGAGTTGGAAGGGACCCACAAGGATCATAGAGTCCAACTCTTGCCCTAGCATAGGACAATTCCAAGATTCAGACCATGTGTCTGAGGGTGTTGTCCAAATGCTTCTTGGATATTCTCAGACTTGGTGCCATGACCACCTCCCTGGGGAGCCTGTTCCAGTGCTCCACCACCCTCTGGGTGAAGAACCTTTTCCTAATGTCCAACCTAAACCTCCCCTGGCACATCTTCCTGCCATTTCCCCTAGTCCTATCATCGGTCACCAGAGAGCAGAGAGCAGCACCTGCCCCTCCTAATCTATCTTCAATGACATGAAGGCCTGCCTAGGCTGGTGCAACATTTCTCTGACCTGCACTAATGTTTAACAGATAGCAACTACTGTATATGAAACGCAGAAGATGGTACCAAACACTTCTCAGCTGATCTGCTCACTGCATTAGCCTGGATGTCAAGAGTCTTTCTAAAATGAGCAGTATCAGAGGAAGTCAGTCCCATAAACTACTGCTGCTGCTATTTCAAACAGCAGTCCCCGAAGCTCGGGGGCTTTTTACCATGCTGGTCCCCTTCAATCTGTCAGAAAAGCTGTTGAGAATCAGACAACTTCAATGCTCCCCCAAGGAATATATGTCTGAATTCTAAATAATCCATTTCCAGTACGTCCTGAAAACCAGGGGAATTCAACTGATCCCCTGAGGAATGTAAAAATCTTAAAGCATTATTCTGTAATAGCAGAATGTCAGCAAATGCTAAGGAAATCACAAAGGGCGATTTCTGCTTCTCACAGCAGTGTATAGTGTATCAAGCATGTATAGAATAGAAAATGTAATCAATACAGATACTGAGACAAATAGGGAAGAAGCTGTAACAGCCTCTACCATCTAGAACCAGAAGAATTGATTTTTGGTTCAACATGGAATAAGAAAGTTCCATCACTATAGTGAATATATTAATAAATTAAGAATTTAAGCACCTATTTTGTGTGTCCCTGTAACATACTGAAGACATCAACATGCTGAAAGAATTTCTTGGCAACCAAAGGCGGTTTTTAAGTCTTTATTATTTTTTTAATATGGTTTCTATTCAGAATTTTGAAATAACCAGATATTTCTGTTCTGCCCTCTCTATCTCACATACAGTCAGTTTAGATTTTTCCATTGAGCTAAGTGGCTGCTAAATGCTTGGCAGATGAACAATCATTGCTCAAGTGATTTTCTATCGGACTCATATAAGAAGCAATTTTGACCTCCAATTCTTCATACTTTTCCTTTTCATGTAAATCCTCATCTTGTTGACCCATCATCTGATCTGTTATCACATCACCAGCTGTTCATTCATCAGCCTTGCTTCCAAGGATGAACCTTTGATAGGAGTACGTGGGCTGATGTGTTTTGTTCAATGTTGCAGGGTATTTACCACTCTGCAATATAATTTTTCTATGAACTTTAAAGAATCATTCACTGCTTTGTTGATATATGTGGTTTTTAAAAAATATATAACCAAGAAGATTTTTTTTTCTCTTGCAGTGAGAAAATCTGAAAAGGCAAGAACCTATTCTGATATCTAAGTTGCAGCTTTAGTCTTAATAAACACAATGCCCCTCTTAAATATAATTATTTCTTCAATTATACTAAATTCTTAATTTAATATTTATCAATACCTGTTTAATGAATTGAAATAAGAAAAATCCATCATAACACTAGAATATAGAACCAAATCTCACAAAATTATTCTGGATAAGTTCTGTCTGATCACTATTTAGACTTATATGAAAAGAAAATTTGCAGAGTTATCCAAGGCTACTTTTATAGCAAATGGAGAAAAATACCCATTCCTGGTCTATTCCATGTCCTGGCCATGATTAGTGTCTTCCTAAAGTGCATGTCTAAAATAGGTTAGATAAATAAGACCCTGAAATTGCCTATTTCTCACCAGTGATTGTTCATGGTTGACTAGGCAACTAGCTAAATGTAGACATCCAGACACATGATGTCTAAAACTGTAGAAGTTTAATCCCATCTTCTGTGCTTTATTTTGGTAAATGCGTTTAAAATCTAATATTATAGATCTCATGTTCTCTCTTAACTTTTTTAACATTGCCGTTTGCGTGAAACCACATGTAAGTGCTTTAGACATGAATCTTTTAAACACAAGACGGAATTGAAAGGTCAACCAGGATTATGAAGTCTGGTCTCTTGCTGTCCAAGGCAACAAACCGAGCAAGATTTGCCTTGAAATCCCTTAAAGCTCTTATCCACTCTTCAGATGGCAAAAAAGTGTTCTCTAATTTCCAACCCAAAGGTATTCATGACCCATTTATAACTAAATATTTGACTATATGCCAACACTTCACTTTACTTTTAAAAACCTGCCTCATTCTCGTATACAGAAAGTGAGAGAGCTGATTTCACTACGAAATCTTCTCAGGACAGCTGAGACTTGGTGTCACCCCATCACAAGATAGCTTCCTTCTCTCTTTCCACACTGTTTGATGTTGACATACCTCCCCTTCCAGCTTCCCAGAAGCTCTCTTCCTCTGAAAAAGTACACATTTCTTCTGAAAAGCCTACCAGAAATCCACTTACAGTGATACCAAGGTCAAGTAGCAGCTAGACAGTCATTTATTATTGTTATATTTACATAATAAAAACACCTCTATGAATGACTTGAGGGGTCTGAACATTTTATTAAGCGTAAAATAACATAATGATCACTATAGAAGACCATTAAATATTCATATTCAGGAAACACATTAACTGAGACAGCCAGCAACATTAAATAACAATGTGCAAGTGACAAATTAACTATACCAATCAATACATCAAAGTATTTTAAAAGCATTTTCACCATTTTCAGAAACATACTCTTATTCAAAAATACTTCCAATAAATTAAATATTCTATTAATTAATTTTCTTTTAGTAGACTTTCAGGAGTTTCTATGCCATCAGGGAGTGTTCTAATTCATCTATATGACCTTACTACAATTAGTTTTGTTCACCCTGCTTATTATATTGCTATATTTATTCTAAAAGAGGTTTCATGGGTAAATTTTCCACAGCAGGGTTACATCTCCAAGGTCTGCTCACTGGCAGAATCCTCATTCGGGCCTTCAAACCTGTACTTTATTATCCCCTATAGAACTTAAGAATTATCTCAAGAAAACCAGGAAGGTTGAGGCTGGTTACACCATTTTCTCATGTGCCTCTACTTGGGCAGAAAGGTTGGGAGGGGAAGAGGAGGAATTAGGGAGATAATTTATTTTCCTGAAATATGGTTAAGAGGCAAGTTTTTTGAGACCGGGGAATGGATTTCTAGCCAATTCCTTGTCTGCAGTTCTGAGCTAAAGTCCCTGGTGCAGGTGACCATCTCCATCTTGATATCATGCTGACAGTTATCACAAAATGGATACCATTGCCCAAAGTGCTGTCTTGTAGAATTGGACTAATAGTGCTGGCCAACACTGAAATCTCCCCCATTTCTGCTGTCAGCTTGGGATGGATTCTTATTGCCCCAGGAAAAGTCAAGAGAGAAGACATGGTACTTCTTTACTTCATGAAAATATTGAGCATTTGTGGAAAGACTGTAGGACATGATAAGAAAAGACAACATTGCTTGGATTTTCCTCAAAATTTTATTGGAGATGAGAGAAATGAATTCAATGTTTGTGCAAACTGATAGATTAAAAGTCACAGAAAATGGACTTTCTCCATGCTTTCTAAAATGAGCAATGAAGAGAGAGCACTTCTGACACATCCCTATCTCTGTTTCACCTTTGTTCCTAGTCGCTACTCTGTATGGACCATTTATTGAATTGCCACCATCATTCAGTTCTCTTATTCATTTCAGGTCTCTTCACTGATGACAATTACAACTTGTGATGACAGGTTATGATCTGGACACTCATGTGCCAGAAAATGATCTTGATTTACTGCCCTGTTCAGTGGTCACACAAATTTGAAGAATTTAATTGACTTTTAAAATGTCTTTCATATGGAATTTCACACTCTGGCCTAGATTCCCCACAACATTATTTCCAATAAGCAGGTAATGATTCATTTCAACATGGGTCCAGGATAATTTCTGGCATCCTAAGAGCCAAGTACCACTGAAAAATCTCAAAAACACTTGCATATGTTCCTTGATGGGAACAGAGATATTTAATTGGGAAAAAATGCTGCTTGTTTGATTTTTTTGTAAGTATTTTTCGTTGCACAATTAAAGATTTTTCTTGCTTCAGCAGTTTTCCTTGCTGATTTGTGGGGGCTCACAGAGACTTTGCTGCCTCAGCAACACCTGGGACCAGAGGTAAAGCTGTTTTAAACTACTTGGCCTATAGGAAAACAATTTGAGCATTGAAGCTGAAATTGCACTAAATTTTCTCAGCTGTCCATAACCACACAGATTGGTTGTATATGGACTACTGGGGGGGGTGGGGGGGGAAGAGAGGGGTGTGGGGAACAAGGAAAGAAAAATCCCACAAAAACACAGAGAGTGAATTTTGATAGGTTTCTGACTAGAGAGTGCACAAGTCTGATTTAAAAATACCGTAACAAGCTAGACATTGTCTGATCTCAAGCTGAATGTTTTTGTTGTTATTTTTCTTTTCCCAGCTCTCACCATACTGATTAAGGCCAGTCTGATACCTTTTACTCCCACTGATTAGTAACTTCCTTCATGATTACTCCCATTTAAACTACAAGTCTCCTCAAGGACTCGGATATTCTCCAGAATGAGTAAAGTAGCTCAGTTTGTCTCTAAGACATCCAGAAGTAAAAGGAGAAAGGCAGATGTCTTCCTGTGCAGCAAGAATGAGAATGACCTGTTCAGACATATACTTAAGTCACTCTTCATTCGTTCCCTGTACAGAAGAGTCAAGTTCATTCCCTCTTGGGCAGTCCACATGAAAAGTTTCATCTCTTCTGAGCAAGTGAAGGGTCGGTTCCTTGAATCAAGTGTGAGGATTCAAGTGGTGCTGCTAATCCCTGAAATCATAGGCATGTCCCCCTGGTGTTGGTTGTAGATATGTCTTTTTTTCAGGACAGGAGGCTACAGGGCCTCCAACCCTAATCCATGCTTCTGCCATACTTCTAAAGGTTAACATTAAATAACAGCAGGTTTTCACACTACTTATTTTAGGTGCAGATGGCCACTCTTGCATTCCTAAACAGTCAACTGAAGATATATGCTCCTGTAATGTTGTAGAGCATGTAGTTTGGCTGCTTATGCAACACACCCTCTGGAAAAGGAGCAAATCCCTCTCTATTGAACAAAACCTTGAAGACACTAGTCACTTAAATCACATACCTCAGATAGATGATATGTAGTGCCATCAAAGAGCGTGCAAATATCTACCCAAAGTCTCCAAAACCTGGGAGACTTCTTCCCTATCCTGTTGGGAAGTGTGGGATGCTGGAAAAGAATTGTATTAGATTAACAATGTGGGCAGCACAATACAGAAAAACACAAGACCCAAGGTGGTAGGCACTTATTCACTTACGAATTTCCACTGAAGTGATGCATGGTACAAATAGATGCTTTATTAATTTCAGTATTAAATAGGTAGAGCTGGAGATCTGTGTGCAGTCACAGGAGGGTTATGACCTCATTGCAATTACAGAGACACAGTGGGATGGCTCGCATGAGTGGAATGTTTTCATGGATGGCTAGGTACTTTTTAGAAAAAACAGGTCAGCAAGGTAAGCTGGTAGAGTTGGTCTTTATGCGAGAGAGCAACTGGAATGTATGAGTTCTGCCTTGAGGTGGGTGAAGAACAAGTTGAGAGCTTATGGGTTAGAATCAAGGAGCAGGCTAATATGAGTGACACCAATGTAGGTGTTTACTACAGACCACCTGATCAGGCAGAGGAAGTTGATGAGGCCTTCTGAAAATGGAAATAGCCTCACAATCACAGGTGCTGGTTCTCATGGGGGACTTCAACCACCCTGATAGTTGCTGGAAAGACAACACTACTAGGCACACAAAGACCAGGAGATTCCTGCAGAGTGTTGATGACAACTTTTTGACACAGGAGGAGAAGCCAACAAGAAGAGGGGTTCTGCTGGACCTTGTATTAATAAACAAAGAAGGACTGGTTGGGGATGTGAAATTCAGAGGCAGCTAGTCTGGACTAGGTGATCTTTCGAGGTCCCTTCCAATCCCTAACATTCTGTGAAATCATGCTTGACCAATATGATACCCTTCTATGATGGCATGACTGGCTGGGTTGATGAGGGGACAGCAGTGGGTGTTGTCTACCTCAACTTCAGCAAGGCTTTTGACACTGTCTCCCCTAACATCCTCATAAATAAGATCAGGAAGTGTGGGTTAGATGACTGGACAGTGAGATGGATTGAGAACTGGCTGAATGACAGGGCTCAGAGGGTTGTGATCAGTGGTGGTGAGTCTATTTGGAAGCCTGTAGCTAGCAAAGTCCCCAAGGGGTCAGTACTGAGTCCAGTCTTCTTTAATATATTCATCAATGACCTGGATGAAAGGACATAGTGTACCCTCAGACAGTTTGCTGACAATACAAAACTGGGAGGAGTGGCTGATACACCAGAAGGGGGTGCAGCCCTTCAGCAAGACCTGGAGCTGTGCAGCCATTCAGCAAGACCTGGACAGGTTGGAAAGCTAGGTGGAAAGGAACCTAGTGCAGTTCAACAGAGGCAAGTTTTGAGGCCTGCACCTAGGGTGGGATAACCCAATGCATCAGCTGGGGAATGACCTGCTAGAAAGTATCTCTGCAGAGGAGGACCTGCGAGTCCTGGTGGACAGCAAGTTAACTATGAGCCAGCAATATGCCCTCATGGTCAAGAAGGCCAATGGTATCCTGGTGTGCATTAAGAGTGTTGCCAGCAGGTCTAGGTAATTCGTGCTCTAGTGAGGCCACATCTGGAGTACTCTGTCCAGTTCTTGGCTCCCCAGTTCAAGAAAGACCAGGAAATACTGAAGACAGCCCAGCGGAGGGCTACAAAAATGATGAGGGGATTGGAACATCTCTCTTATGAGGAAAGGCTGATAGACTTGGGTCTGTTTAGCCTGGAGAAGAGAAGACTGAGAGGGGACCTTATCAATGCGTATCAATATCTAAAGGGTGGGTGTCAAGATGATGGGGTCAGACTCTTTCCAGTGGTGCTCAGTGACAGGACAATGGGCAATGGGCACAAACTGGAACACAGGAAGTTCCATCTGAAGAGGAGGAAAAAGTTCCTTACTGTGAGGGTGTCAGAGCACTGGAACAGGCTGCCCAGAGAGGTTGTGGAGTCTCCATCTCTAGAGATATGCAAAACCCACCTGGATGCAGTCCTGTGCAACATGCTCTAGATGAACCTGCTTTGGCAGGGGGGTTGGACTAGATGATCTCCTGAGGTCCTTTCCAACCCCTACCATTCTGTCATTCTGTGATTCTGTGAGTATAGCTGGCCCTAAATGGGGGTTTATATGCACAAAATTGAAGGAATTAAGTTTCACCTCCTACAGTTACAATTTTTCTTCTTTATCCAGACACATTTAGCAGAGTATGGCATTATGGGACTTTTTACAAGGGCAGGTAGTGATAGGACAAGGGCTAATGACTTCAAACTGGAAGCAGGTAGGTTTAGATTAGACATTAGGAATAAATTCTTTACTGTGAGGCGATCAGACACTGGAACAGGTTGCCTGGAGAAGTTGTGGATGGCCCCCCCT
>NW_010314050.1:116842-147099 GCF_000700745.2 Antrostomus carolinensis
ATTCTACGATTACAGTGTAGCCCACCATATGCACAAAATACAAACTCTTGATTTTGTGCATCTATAGTTATAAAAAGTTCCATTTTGTGAAGACAATTTATTTACTAATTTTTAAATCAGTGTAGTTTTGAAGAGTAGTCATTTATTTTTTATATGTTTACAAAATCCTGATTGGTTCTGGGAGGGTAGATTGGAACTGCATACTTACCTACCAGTAAGAAACTGCCATTTGAAGAGCTGGTCATCATCCAACAAAACCAGATGGAAATATGTTCAAAGCCAACATATAGTTATTCCAAAAGCAGGTAAGACTTATGAAACTCTCTGAAATATGTTAGTTGTATGAATATGGGTTCAAGGGAAGGCTCCACTAAGAGTTTCTAAGTAGACAAATCATACTGGGTTAAAGAAATTCCATTAACTTAAATACCTAGAGGCTGGGTGAACAATAGGGGAACATAACAAATACATTTGGCCTCTTTTTACCTTTCCTTTCTGTGTGGAAACACTTCTGTGATAAACCTGAATGTACTTCTTGAGTAGTGAGGATTAAAGCTGACCTTCTTGCATAAATGTATTGTTTCTCTTTAACTTCCTTTCTAAGAAAAGGATTTCAGTAAATAGTTCCAGCACTAGAATACCTAAATTCATTTGCATGCATAGCCCAGGAAAGCAAAAGAATGTTATCAAGCCTTCTGCATATCTTCTGAGCAAAGTAACCTCTGGCTTAGCACAGCATGCACATTTTTTAGCTCATAACATAATTGTTTTGCAATGTAGTAGATGCCAATAAAAATGTATAAACTAAAAAAATATACTCTCAAATACACTATTAGTAAAAATACTGAAATTATAAATGCATTTGGCTAAAAAAATATTTTACATAGTGTGAACACACTACATCCCAAACAAAGCATTCAAGCACAGAAAAGAAAGAAAGAAAGAAAGAAAGAAAGAAAGAAAGAAAGAAAGAAAGAAAGAAAGAAAGAGAAAGAAAGAAAGAAAGATTACCTTTAATTAAAAGAAAGCCCTTCCTGCAAGAAACTGACAATGTAAAAATTCTCTACTGATCTTTGCAGTTCTTCAGTCATTGTCTTTTGGACACTAAATCAGTTCTTAAAGCCTCAAACAGGCCCCAAATTTTGAGGTCTTAAGAACTGATTTAATGTCCAAAAGACAATGTAGTTCCAAACACACTCCTATATCAGGTGAATCTCAACTTCATAAATGGATCAGATCCAGCAACACCTTTTATAGCATATTAAATCAGGGGAAAAAAAAAAAAAAAAAAAAAAGTTCAGCCCCACCTTTGAAATACCTTCGCTACTGGTCTGCATTTACTCACAAGAAATATTGTTAGACTCCTCTGAAGCTGTAAGCAACTTTCTGATAAGCAAAGCTTGGAAGGAGCAGATGATGCTACAGTCCTCTTCCAGAGGAAGATAGAAAGGAATAATACACTCTTCCTTAATGTTTTATGGTTATTATCTCTAATGTTTCAAAGGTAACTTCCTTACCACAAAACAGAATACACATTTCTACTTCAAGACTACATGCACACTAGGTCTGATGTTTTTAAACAAGACTGAGTTACCCAAGCATGAAATAGCTGAAACAATTTCTTTAACAGCTGAAAAACACTTGGCTAACTCAAAAATAGCTGAACCAATTTTCCTCAAACTTTCCAGTGCAGTACACTTTTAGACTAACACTATACCTGTTAAATTTCTTCCCTTCATGTGTCTTTGCCTTTACCTACTGACTAACAAGAACATAAAATAAGGATTAAAGATCCAATCCTGCACATACACAAGTACATGATTAAAATTACTAGTACAATATTGAGTCAATGCTGGCATGGTCAAACCCTAAGAATGTTTGTACCGTTTGAACTTCATAGCAGTGCTGTATTGATACAATATTTTATAAATATGGAATAGGGTAAAGTCCACTATATTTTATAACGCTGTAGCTTTTCATGGGTTTCTTATATTACTCTCAATAACACTCCAGGGCAAATCTAGTTGGCTGAATTTTCAGAGATTGCTTTCTAAAGCTGCTTGTGTCTCCTGTTTCACATGAGCTGTGTATGTAAAATGGAAATGTTTTTATAGGAACAAATCATGTGACAAGTATGAATAAAAATGAGACACATTTTTGCATGCAATCATGCTCTGAAATGAACAAAAGTGTTCACAAGTCAAACAATAGCATTCACTTTTTTAAATCCAAGGGAAAGTTTTAATCCATAACCTGTCAAGCTTTCTTCCAAATCAGTGCACTTATCATTCCCGGTTTATGCTTTTACCTGTGATAACTGAACTATGATCCCCTATATATTTCCCTCGCTCTAAAAAACATAGCCATCTACTCTGTGCAGATCCAGTAGTGCAAAACATACGCAGAACTTCATACCCTGATCAACCTCTGCTGGAGTTTTACATGTATTAGGCATTTATTTAAGTCAGAATATAAGGTTTATTATATAAGAATTTAATTTGAAAGTAATTATTTTATTTTCTCTGTATTCCTCATCAGTTCCACCCACCTTCTAAGAACAACATAAGTACATTTAGCAATCATGTCAATAAAGCACATCTGTTGTTCTCAAAACATAGGGGTAACACTGGAAATCTCAAATCGACTATACGAGTGAAAATTAATCTTGAATTCCAATATTGTTCTTTCCTTAGCTTGGACAAGCACAGAATGTCCACCAGACTGGATTGTATCTTATCTTGTACAACAGTAGAGTATATAATAAACCAATCCTTGTCTACCTAGAAGAAAACTCCCAATTACACAGACTTCACCAATGAATTTGTCTTCATAGTCTGCATTAGTTCTCACCTTTAATATTAAGATGTAAACCATTGTAGCACATTTTGTTCTGAAAGTCTGGCCTCCCTTTGCAGACATGCCAAGACTATGCCTAAACCAGATGGCCAAATCTGGTGTAAACTCTATAACTCTACCCAGTATTCCCCTGTATAGGTAATCCAGGTTTTACGTTGTGATCTTTACTGCTATGACTCCTATTATTGCATGAATTCCGTCTTCAGATTTCACATTGTGGAAATCTCCTAGAGATTTAAGAAAAGTTAAGGATTCTGCCGATTCTTCCACAAAATGAAAATGAAAGTTAAAAGTGCACTATTACAGTGTGTTTTATATTATCAGGTTTTATCGTTCTCCTGTAATTGATAAATGAACTACCTAGGCACATTTATATTTCAGGTTGTCCCCCAAGCAAAGGTTTAAGCATAAAATGCAAAGGAAGTTGATTAATTTCTAAACCAAAAATAAATTCCATTATAATCCCCTGCATGTTTTAATTCAGAAACATATAATTTTACTGAGATGGTGAATTTGCTTAAAATCAGCGCTATCATTTTGCATCTTAAAAGATCCATAGTCAGTTCAGATCCCTTAAAAATTCACAAGATCTGTTTAGTACAAGCCTAATTTTTTTAACCTATTCCTATGGGAAAGTTACCCAAATTTATTATCTGAATTTACATACTTTTCTCCATAATTCAGCAAGCACTTTTCTTAATAGATTGTGATTTAATCTCCCCCGCAAGGTCAAGATGTAGTTTTAGTGTGCCAAATAAACTGAAATTCAATTTATGATCAGCTTCAACTGACTAAAATATATTATTTTCAGTTTGCAGAAATTTCACTGAAAACTCTTTACTATGTAATTTCACATAATTCCATACCAACTACTTTCCTTTATTGTCAGTGTCAATAAAATGCCTGTTAAGTCTCAAAAACCAAACAAAACAAAACAAAAAAAACCCAACATTTGCTTCTCAGTCTAAAGCCCATTTTCTCTTGGGCACTGGGCCCATTAGAGAATCAAGTCATAGTTATTTAAAAACATCTGCTGAGCTTATAAGAATTTTCAACAGCAATGGTTTAGTTTAAAATGCATCAAAAAATTTGTAGTACTAATGTTTCATGCAAATTTGAGATCTGCTACTATAATCTTCATTTAGCATTGTTGAGTGTTTTCCAGTTTATGAAACTATTTCTTAAATGCAAAAATCTAACCCAAGAAATTTTCATGTGAAACTCATTCATAATGTCATAGCTATCTGAACAGATTTGTATTGTAAATGGAAAATTTTAAAGCTACATTTAATGAAATAAGATCATTCATAGTTTATCGTCTATAGCTGAACCTGAAGTCTTAGACTAATGGGACTAGAAGGGATCTGAATGGATCTATAATCCTTTTCCTTTTCATAGACAGGATCAATTAGGACTATGACATTCCCAACTGATGCATTCGTAAATTGTTCTATAGACCATACCGGAAGTGCCACACAGTAACCTGTTCATTGCTTCTCCTTGCTGCTGGCAAACCTTACTTTCTAATTTGAATTCTCCTTCCTGAAATTTTAGTCCATTATATTTCCCCAGGTTCTACATGCAGGCTACTCTCTAAAGCATCTCTCTATGTATTTGAAGACTATTACTAGGGTCTTCACTCTCTGCACATCTTAAGACAAAACCCACTATATTTAGCCCTTCTTTTCACCTTGATCACATCTACAGGCTTCTAATCCCTCCTGTAACATGTTCCGTTGGCCCAACTCTTGCTTGAACTTCAGTGTTCAAACTGGACACAGTGTCTTGTCTAAAGTTTAATTGGCTTGAGTAGAGTCAAATAATTATGTCAAATAGTTTCTAAGCTATATTTCAGCTTGCACATCTTTTTCAGAACATGAAATAATCTGAAAATGTACCTTAAACTCTCAATCCTTTTTCATTTTATGCAGATCTACTACCAAGAAGCACTTCATCCTGGGCAGTATACATATGATTTTGTGCAACTAATTTTTCCTATATGTGCAGCACTTGGCATTTATTCAACAAGATCCATTTTTCAGTGTTATGTCTCAATCTGGCAGTACCATTTTCACTGGTAAACCTGTCCTGTAACATACTAACAGCACACCACCATCCGAAAATTTGACAAGTTGATATTCTACTCCATCATGAAGATTATTAATAAAAATAGAGTATTGGAGCAAAGATGGACTCCTGTCATGGCAAAAATAATTTGAACAAAAAATCTATTTCTTCTTGTGCAGCTTTAGTATTACAAAGTTTTTTCTTCAGGTAGTGAGGGATAGAAGACAAAATTAGAGTAACCTGGGCATAGACAGGTGGGTTTCTCATTAAACAAAGGCTAAATAATTTAAAATCAACAAGAAGAAGCATAAGCTCACCACATAGCATGTCACTTTTTTACATTTTTCTCAGTATTCTGACTGCACAGAAACAAAGCCTGGTAAAGTATATCCCAAAGTAGATCTTGTATGATGGCGAGTCAGTCAGTGTTATATTCATTATTGGACTGAAATTACTTGAAACAGAACATGCTTTTGAAGAAAGCAAAAAGAATAGGAAAAGGGAATGAATGATTCAGTATATTATCTCCTCAGGCTGTAATATACAAAGCTGGCAGCTTCAGCTTTACAAGCACTTTAATTTCAAGAGACAAAGGTCTTATTTCTATTATTATTCCACTCACTAAAATTTAAATTTTAACCAAGACCCTCTGTGCCAGCTGATGTTAGAAGTGACCAATTTATACCCATTAAAAAAAAGA
Source organism: Antrostomus carolinensis (assembly GCF_000700745.2). Classification (NCBI taxonomy): domain Eukaryota; kingdom Metazoa; phylum Chordata; class Aves; order Caprimulgiformes; family Caprimulgidae; genus Antrostomus; species Antrostomus carolinensis. Next base: position 122,466 of record NW_010314050.1, read on the forward strand.
ATTATTAAGAATAACAGTTGAAATTCTGGTCCAGTTCAAGCCAGTGGCAGCTGTAGTCTCAATTCCAGCAGAGTGCACACAGAGGATTTGGTGTCCTGTGTTGTACAATTAGACCAATTAAATTCTGCTCCTCTGCTAACAGCATTTAATATTCTAGTGAATACATAGAGGTAGAGCTACAAAAAAACATACCTGTACTGCTCATCTATTAACGTGGAGCTTGTGTTTATCTTAATACCTTTTCCCCAACAGCTAGGGTCTTATTAGCTTTCTCATATCAATAACTTTTTCTCTAAGCATATACAATGATTTAAACAGGACCTCTGGTGGTATAAGGTAAATATGGTAGGACATTTAGAATCAGTGACAATATCTGAGCTTCGTCCCTCAGTTTCCCTGATAGCTGAGATGTAGAAAGTGAACATTGTTCCTGGAGTCTTGCGGCCAGCAGGGAGGGATCTCATGCCAGAAAGAGCTGCATAGATGAATTGACTGCAACCCTCCATTTCCTGTCCCCTGTGCCGCTGGAGGGGAGAAGGTAGAGAAATCATGAGCAAAGTGATTTGAGCCCAAGACGAAGGGAATGGGGGGGGGAAAGGTGTTTTAAGATGTGGTTATCATGTTTCACTATCCTACTCTGATTGACTGGTAATGAATTAAATTGATTTTTCTTCTCCAAGTTGAGTCTGTTTTGCCAGCGACCATAACTGATGAGTGAGTCCTCCCTGTCATTTAAATCCATGACTCTCTTTGTTGTGTTTCTCTTCCCATCTCACCAGGTGGAGAGCAGTGAGTGCAGGACCACATGGTCTTACCTGTGGGTGAAACACCACAGCAGTGTTCCAAGTGTGGCCTGACAAGCACTGAGTAGAGAGGGATAATGACTTCTTTATCTCTGCTGGTGATGCCCTTGTTGATGCAACCCGGCATCCTATTGGCTTTCTTTGCCTGCTGCAGCAGCACCCTGTTCACTTATATTGAGCTTATGTCCGCCAGTACTCCCAGGTCCCTTTCTATAGAGCTGCTCTCCAACCAGGTAGATTCCAGTCTGTGCTGAACTCCTAGATTATGCTTTCCCAGGTGCAAAACCTTACACTTGTCCTTGTTGATCTTCATAAGGTTCTTGTTAGCTCACTCTTCCAGGCTATCCAGGTCTTCTGGTAGGATGGCTCTCCCTTCTGAAGTGTCTGCATCCCCGCTCATTTTAGTATCATCAGCAAACTTCATCAAGGAGAATTTGATTTCATCATCCAAATCACTTATGAAGATATTAAACAGCATTGGGCCCAATATCAATCCCTGGGTTTCAAATTTGAAAAAGAGCTATTGACCACCACCCTCTGGGTGTGACCTGTCAGACAGCTCCCCACCCACTGCACAGACCACTTGTCTAGATCATAACACTATATTAATATGAATGTGAAGCCAGTGCTGAAATTACTCTGAACATTGAGATCTCTAGAAATCTAGCTCCAGGTCTAACTAAAATCATTCAGGTCAATCCAGCTTGATAATTTGATGCCTGAGAAATTTTTGTGATAAAATTAATCATTTTGTTCCATCTGTGGCTCAAACACAGCACGATATCAGCATACTATAAACTTTTGCTGTTATTCTGGACATCCACTCATTTTCACTCTTGCAGGCACCTAACAAAGATCTTAGGAGGCCAACTGAATCAACTTTAATAAAAGTATTGCATTAAAAAAACTAATAGAACATAAAATCCTCACTGTTCATCCTAACCAAATTATAATACATCGTGTTTACATTTTATGCATTTGTGATAACTGGCCTGAGCAACACACAAGGAAAATGAGCTTTCTATGTACAGTATATTCATATCGAAGAAGTTTGCATTATTTATAACAATGGGCCTATCAATACTCTGCATACAAATCTGTTTTGGTTCAGGTTTCTTTCATAAGGATATTGCTTTAAAACATTTTCTCAGTAGCCCTGCAGAAATCGTTAATCATTTCAATACACAAAATTAGATTTGTAAACTGTATACATAAGTAGCATATTTTCAGATTTGCACAGGAAAAACTACTGGCATTATAAGCTGTCTGGGGAGGGATCTATCTTTTGTGTGTGTTCATATGATGGTTAGAACAATGAAGTTTTGAATAAAAGTACTCAAAGAATAATAATATTTATAACATAATAATAGGTCAAGATTTTCATTAACTTCTGTGTGTGGCTAATCAGAGCTCAGTGTCTTTGAAAGATAAGCCCACTTTTATATTAGTGCATACAAAAAAATTTAGGTTGCCACATCTGAAAGCGACATTCACAGTTATACACTGCTTATGACTCAGTTATGGCCTGGATTTTCAAAAGAGCCTAAAAAAAGTTATGCTTCTTAATCCCATCATATTTCAATAGATTTGGGTGCCTATATGCTGTGTGTAAATAAGGTAATACTATGCAGGTTTGAAAAGCAAGAAATCTAGCTGTCTTCACCATGATCTAAGTGTGCTATAACTAATAACTAGGTGAGATGCACCCACTTAATCTAAAAAACTGCTTAGTTGCATATATGACTAAGCAGCAGGGGGTATTTGGATCTGACTTATATTAGCCAGAGAAAATGTTGTCTCACAGAGAAAAAAGTATTAGCTGAGAAATATCCAAATACAGAATTCAAAGTTATATAGCCCTGTGAATGAACTGAAGAAAGGAAGTCAATAATGATTACTTTTGAGTGCTAAATGTTTCAGCATTTAAATGAAATAATTAACTAATCACAGAACTCAGGACAGACACATGATAAAACACTGATAACCAAAGGACTACCATGTGATCAAATACATAAAACAGTGCAAGGTCTAAGTACAGGAGCTTGCAGTCACTGGACTTGGTTTTCAGGACTTCTGAACTTCACAAAGGAAACATCTCACTTCTAATTGATAGATCTATGCTTGCTGCCTCAAGTATAGTCTAATACCTCACCTTAGTCTATCTTTTGGAGCTTGGAAGGTGGCCTCATTCTGCTAATTACCTGCTCTAAATGCGTCCTTTGGGTCACATGCATCCTATACTGATCCAAAGCCTTCGTAGGACCAGTGCACCTTGACCCTTGTTGATGTGTTTTGCTGCTAGGCAGACTTCACAAGGAAACATGAAAGATATATGTATTTAGGTTTAAGGCAAATATCAGTGGGTAGTAGCAGTAGAAGTCAGAAACAAGAAAGTGCAAGTGCTAAAACATGCTTATATATATATATATATAAGAAATTCTAGTCCATTCTTAATATTTTATGTAAATAACAACACTAGAGTATCTCAGCTGACATACAGAATCTCAAAATCCTGCATTTATAGCAAACCTGACTCTGATTGCAGATAAACTTCTGTCTCTTTCTCTTAATATGCTAGTCTAAGTAGTCCTGATTTAGTGCAAAACAAATGAAGAATCAATGGCTTGTCTAGAGAGGCTGCCCTCTTTGTTATTAAAAGACTTCCAGGGTTTCACAGTCCTCCCCTTTGAAACACATATCTCTGGCAAGAAATCCTTTTATTCTCACTCCAGCCAAGTCATCCTGGCCCATGCTATCTAATAGACATTTTTAAAAGCTTTTCAGTTTTTGCAATATGTCATATAGTATCCATCATAAAAATTATGCAGGATGGTGCAGGCAGGGTGGTGAACCCACAGCCTCACTATAGTGATTTGATCTAGGGTTGATAGAAACAAGAGTACCTTGGAGCACATTACCAGAAAGACCTTAGCCACAAGAATAAAGTAGTCTCCCAGACAGATCTTAGAGAGCAAGCATCCTTCCTTCACCTTCCCCTAGTCTTTATGCCCAACCGAGTCCACCCAGAATCTCTGAGGGACCCTGTACTACTAAGGACGAATTTCTTACAGTATTATAGGCCCTGTCTTACAAATGGTTCCTGTCACCTCTTTACCACCACCTCTCCCATTCCTTATTTATTTATTCCCCATCCTTCTCAAAAAGTGGAAAAACTGAGAGAATGAACTGGAACATGACTTTTCTGGTTTTTTCCCTCTTTATCTCTAGATAAAATGGTTAGGAAAAGCATGATGATCAGGAAAAGCAGTGCATTTTTCAGTGACTACTTCCATTCTGCACCACTAAGACATCTTTGTTCTATTAATATCGAAAGCAATTGACCATGAAAACGCTATGCAAATCTTGTACTCAAGGAGAATTCATTGTTTTAGTAAGCAAGTTATGCACAGAGATGTAGATCCTGTGGAAGTTATATTAGTACGAGACATGAGTTCAAAGCAAGATATGAAGACTGTTTTGAGAACTATTACTTTATTTTCACTGCTTTCCACAATCTACCTTCAGTAAATCAAGAGTAGAAAAAGAGCTACTTCAAATTATTAAGTCTTTCAAAAAATTAAAGAACCTTTGTATCTTTCCCCTCCCCCCCATTTTGTATTTAACTTCTTGCATGAATCTCAGCAGGTCTGCATTTGTGGAGCATTCTGGATCTATATCTATATCTATACTGATATATTTAATTTTGATTAGTCTAAAAGAGGAAGCTATGCACTGGCAGGAAATAATGTATTTTGCAAATAATACTCTCCCAATGCGTCTGCAGACTGCAGTGCAATTCAATTATAAAGCCCTAGATATAGGGTGCAATAGTTATCAAGTGTGTTCAACAGGATGTTTGTTGGCTTTTTAACTGGAGCTACGAGAGATATTTTAATTAATAGATGCATTTTAACAGTGGGAAGATAGCTGCAAGACTCATGGGAAATAGGTGGCTTTGTCATTGGATCCTGAAAGATTTGAACCCCAGTACCAATATGACTTTTACTTTAGAAGAACCTTTTCTCAATCATAAGAAGGCCTTTGCTGTCACTACATACTATTTTTACTGTCACAGCAAGGTTGTCCTGGTTTTGCTAGGATAGAGTTAATTTTCTTCTTAGTAGTCAGAATAGTTGTGTTTTGGTTTCAATGTAAGACTCGTTATGAGAAGAATATTGATAAAAGTATTAATGTTATTAGTTGCTGCTGGAGTTCAAGGTGTTTGACTGGTTCAGAGCTGCATTAGGACTGGGAGGGAGAAGTGAAGTGAATAGCAAAACCCAAAACTGGCATTTAGATGTGCCAATGAAATATTCCATATCATATTACGTCATGTTTAGTATATTATCTGGACTGGAAAGGGGGCTAATTCTCTCTAACTTTCACTTGGGCTCTCACTCTTCTGGCATTGCGGTTTCGATTTGGGATTGTCGCTCCTCTGGGAGCATTATCTGGAAATGGGCCGGGCTTGGTCAGCGGGTGGTGAGCAGTTGCACTGTGTATCACTCATTTGCATATTTTATTACTGTTATCATTATCACTAGTATTTTAATATTAGAGGGGGTTTTAAGTTTTATTTTATTTCTATTATTAAACTGTTCTTATCTCAACCTACAACCTTCCTAATCCTTGCCCCCCAATCATCTACGCTATCCCCTGGGGGTAGAGGAGAAGTGGGTGAATGGCTGTGTTGGCTGCTGGGCAAGGGCTAGCCCAGTGAAACTGTCACAAAGGGTTATGGATCTAAAGGGAGGAAAATGTAAAGGATGTGGTCTGAGTCAGATACAATATCAGGACCAAAGAAACCAATGTCTGCATCAGTCCAAGGACAAGATGAAAAGTCTTCTCGGATTAAATAGAGAGCAACCTGTAATCAATAACAAGAAAATCAAAAGTCAAGACAGGGGCATAAATTCCCTTTAACCAGCTACTGGTAATATATATATATATATATATATATTTTTACTCTTATGATGTGGTTCCTGATCAGGTTTCTGCAGACCCAGAGCTAGTCTTGCTTTTCAGGTCTGTAGCTGTCAAGGGAACTCTTACTGCCAACCTTGACAGTAGCCACAAAGCAGCCACAGAGAAAAGGCTTTCTAAGAGGATCACCAGTGCATATAAGCTACATTTCTTTCTTTTATTTTTTGTTGCCCACAATGTATTTTCCTTGGAATAACTGTCAGTGTGGGATGAGAGGGAGTGCTCTCTCCAACCAAGGAACAATATGTCTGAGGCACCCAGCCCTCACAGTGCCCTCCAGAGCACTCCTTCATTCAGCCAAGGTGTCAACCAGAAGCTTCCCTAGCTTAAGAGCTGTGAATCATCCCTGAAGTGTGAGCCAAATTTCCCTCATTCACAGAACCCCTCTTCAGAATTTTCATTAGACAAATAGAAAAAAGACCTTTCATATCTATAGTATGATAGATTTTCACATTTATATGATGACACCACTTTAGCAAAGACCTGGTCCCAAGAGAACACCTGTGTACTTATCTTTATCGACAGAAATCACATGTAACTCTAATATCTTCAATATTTCCCAAAATCTACACCTACAGTGGTAGATTGGTGCCTGAAAAATTATGGGAAGACTAGAAAACTATGCAAGATTTAAGATAAAAAGAGAGAGAAAGGAAAGAGATAGAAGGAAGAAAAATGTCTTCTGCCTCTGAGGATATCATGACAGAGGACAATGGCAAGGTAATTGACACTTTTCAGGTGACCATGGCCATAGCACCATCCCAACAAGAACATTAGCTAATGCCTTTCCCCAGCATGCCTGGACTCATCACATGGCTAAGCAGGGCACATGCATGAAAAGGCAGATTTCCAGTCCCATCCTCACGGGAATGTTTTAGCCAGGATGCTTTTAACAGCCAAACTAGGACTGTATTTATATTCTCTGTCAATTACTCCAAGAAACCTGACACAAGCACTGTCTAAAGGGGATGTGTTTAATCTCAGCAGGTTCTGAGGGATTCCAGGTGGCCCCAGGACACAAACAGGTCCTGTATGAAAATATTTTCTTAACTGTGATTTACAAATAACGTGGTCTGGGTCTTTTAAGAACAGCTGCCCTTCCTGTTCAAACTGTCTCTTGGTTATTAGTCTCCTCATGTAGCAGGCAGTCCCTGGGGTGCTCTTAGGTATATTAGAGATTTCAGAGCTCACTCATAACCTGAATAACTTGTCTCAATACTCAAAATAATTTGCTTGCAGGTGCAAATAAATATTTTTCACACTCAGCAACAGAAAAATATTTATGCACTTAGTAGTGTGCATCTGGTTTTGGGGCTCAGTGTATACTAGGGGGGCCTATAGCTCTGTCAGTCCTTTTTTTCCATCATTGTAGTCCTGGCAAGGTAAAAATATAAAGCCGTCATAACTTTTACATCCTAGAAAAAAAAGAGTCTTAAAGGAAAATATCATATATATGGGAGATACTGTAAGGAGAATACAAGATGAAACACTGGGATCTGGCTCTGTGATGTAAGGAGCCATGAAGAGGAAGTGTGATTTGACTGTGGAAGCTGGTGAACTGTCCTACTTCACCTTTAGTCTAAACTCAATGGCACTGAAGTCTGTTCTCCTGTCCCTTGTCCTTGGGCAGGAGCAGCAGATAAAGCGTGAACCCGCAAGGGCAGAGAAAAGTGTGATGAAGATTTTAACATTTACATATGATGTCCCCTTACAAGCACAGGCCCAGGATATAACTAAATGGTTGGTGTGTGTCCTTGGATAGTATGTTGTGGAAGGGGTCTTGACAAGAGATCTCTGAATTCCTCATTGCCCTGTTAATAAATTGTGAAGTGCAAAACAGGTAACACTCAACAGTGCTCTCCATACCAATGCCAAACTAGACAAATAAGCAGGGTCAGATGATCTTGAGTCATCTAGGGGCATAAGTAGGAGAAACATAGTTATCAGAGTAGGACCGTGACGTCTTATCAGCAGAGAACCTAAGTGGACAGCACCAGAAATAGTGGTAGGTGCTCTCAGGCCATCCCTATCAATTACATGTGGCAGGAACAGAGGGGAGGCCTGTCCTAGGAGTCAGAGAGAACTGTCTGATTAGAACTGTGAAGCATGGAGATAATATGATCACAATATTGGTGTGGTATGAATCACTCCTAAAGAAAGAAGGAATTGTTCCTCTTCCAATTATAGCAATTGTCTTCCTGCTTTAATCACAGAATATTAGGGACTGGAAGGGACCTCAAAAGATCATATATTGAGTGTTCTAGTACTGTCCTGGATGTCTCCTGTGACAACAGCAGAGATATATCAGCCAGTATATTTACATATCATGCTACTAATTACAATGATTTGACATCAGCAACTTGTGACACTACTACGACTTGTCACCATATCGCTTGTGCTACAGCTTCGTAAGAGCTTGACGTAATTAACTTCCAAAAGACAGCACGTATATGGTGAGTTAAGCTGGGGGACCAGCAGAACCAACAGTACAACCATCTTGACACTGTTTTAAAAGCAGTTCAGCATAGCTGTGTTTGGAACAATCCATCATAGCCCTGAGATGAGATCTTATCACGTGGTACAATGTTGTTAGCAGGCTTAAGAGAACAAGAAGCATTAGTGGGTGAGAACCTCAATGCAGAGCTGCACAGTGGATCAGTGTTATGAATAGTACAGAGAGGTCAATGGCAAACTGACAAAAGGAGCTTTGCCAGCAGTTTTACAGAGTTTGTGAGATGATGGCGGTGACTGGGTAAGACTAGGGCCTCTGTAAGAAACTGTATGATCTGCAACATGGAAGTACTCCAGCTAAGGGAATTCTCATTAAGTGTTTGACAGAAGAGTCCTGATAGACTTTACAGATTAATGTGGGCATAAGCGAGTAATACCTTCTGGTTAAATATAGTATTGTAGGCTGCTTACAAAATTTATGTGTGTTTACCAAGAAAGTCTTCACTAATCTATCTTTGAAAGTGTCTAAAAATAGGTTCCCCTTTTTTCATTGTTTTGTAGGTAATGGCCACAGTGTTTATTCCTTGAAATGTTTGTTAAAAAGACAGAAATTCTTTGTTCTTTAGAGTGGCCATAAACTGAAGATGAAAGAAAACACTGTCACAGCATCTTCCTGATGGCTTCTCTAATAGCGTGATAATAGCATAAGAAATCACAGTCAATTCCAAGATTAAAAAACAGTCCCATGTGAGCTATGGAAAGAGTTAACCAAAGACTAATAGGAATATCTGAGAAGAGAGAAAAGAAAGAAACTCAGTGATTTGCTTGAAATTCTGAGGTGTCTCCCTGCAATACAGCATTTGCAAGAGTCCATTTGTCTGTACCTGCAGGAGGGAAATATTCCTTAAAATTCAGTATCTAGGGCTGTCAGCCTCACTTTTGATGTCTGTAACTCAACAAGAGACATCCGCCAACCTCCCAGTTCCTGCAGATGGTACCTTCATATACTGTATTATCTCTAAAGGTCTGCCACTCACATAAGTTTAGTGACAAAGTCAAAATTCATTCAGCAAAGCAATCTTCTCCAAGTTTTCTCCCTATCTTTTTTTTCATTTTTTATTCAATAGAAATACGGTTTCCTCTGGATCACCACTTGCACCAATCTTGTCTTTGGGAACTGAACATTAAAATACAAGCATAAAATTCCATGTTATCCAAGATTTTTTTGCTATTCAGAGCATTTCCTTGTTAATTATAATATTGATAGATTTCTTATAATTGAACTGCAAGAAATATTAATCTTTCCTACATTCCAACCTGCCCATGATCTTCAGAATGTTTTACCTTTGGATAAGAATGACACACAAAATCTCATTTCATTTTTCATGTAGTAGACCATCCCAGTACCAAATTCTTTGTCTAAATCTCTACCTCTTAATATTAAGAGAGAATAAGTTCCCGTAATCCCTTTGTGCCTGTGAAAATTTCTCCCTTTCTTCACTCCTAAGATTTTTTTTTTTCTTCAACAAGTTTTAAAAACCAAATTAGAAAAAACCACCAACAACAACAACAACAACAAAAAAGACATTAACTTGAAGTTGATGAATTAGGAAGCCATCTAAAAAAGGCTAGATTAGGTTCTCAAAATTTACAGAAGGAGAAGGCAGCTGACTTTTGCCTTTTTTAAAATCTTAAATCATAAATCATTTTCTTGTTACATAGAATATCCCAGGAAAAAAATGATTTCTAATGCTTTGTTTCTGTTTTTAGTGCACAAAGTATGACAGAATATTTTAGAGACTACTTTCTAAACTGATATCCTGTGGTTACCTCTTCATCTTAGTGTGTACTTGACCTTATTTTCTTGGTCATTATGTAGATCATTTTGCCCAACATCCCTGTATTCTTTTGCCCAATGCTGTCATCACTGTTGACAAACTTTACACGTGACTCTCAGTTTTTCCTTTCCATCCCCCAGTGTCAAGGGGAATGATGTCATCAGCACGACAGCTGTCCCTTCCCATCTGGTATTCATAAATGGATAATATTCTATTTCCACAAAAATAGTTCAGTGCTGCCTGATCGCTAGGGTTTGTGTGAATGTCAGAGGATTTTGCCTCTGCACACATTCCAGTGGGGCTCTGGTGCTTTCCATAGTGTCAGCCCTGTGAAACATCCTTCCCCAATCCCATCTGTAGGAAATGTAGACTGCAGTGATCTACCAGCTTCTTGGTGTTTTTTTACTAGGTTGGATGAAGTGTGGATAGTTTAGTTTTATAGGTGGAAGAGTTTGAAATCTGAATTCCTTTTATGTGTTAGGATTGAAATGATGATGATGGCTATGAGTTTGACTGTTCCCTTTACATTGTTCTTGGCTGTCAGACCTCTGGGAAGGGCAGAGCTCTAAAGCAAGTTAATAACTGCCCAGCTTGTAGCTGGCAATGGTGGGGACTGACTACCTTTGTTTTATTCTAAAACTTGCAGAGATTATTTATTTATGCAGAAGCAGTTTTTGTTATATTTTATTGTAGTCAACACTGTTTGAGGGTGGGTGGAGGAATTGTATCAACAGCTTGGGAATTTTTCAGACTTACAATCTTTCTCCATAATAATTTACATCACTCACAATTTCTTCAGCAGAAGTAGAAATAAGGTGAAAAAAATTGTGCATATATTTAGCATCTTTGAGACCACTAGAGACTCTGAAGTTAAGCCCACACACAAGAACAGGTACAAAGTTGGCTTTTTTGACACTACTGTATTTTAGTGTTCTGTTCCTAGTGGAAACATAGACTCATAGAATAGCCTGGTTGGAAAAGACCTTTGAGATCATCGAGTCCAACTGTACCTATCCACTACTAAAACATATCTTTGAGCACCCTCTCTAGCTGTCTTTTAAACACCTCCACAGATGGTGACTCAACTACCTCCCTGGCAGCCCATTCCATTGCCTGATAACCCTTTCAGTGAAGCAGTATTTCCTGACATAAAATCACTGTGAAAAAATGCCATTGTTTGCTGACGTTACCCACAACCTCAGTAAATAGGGAAAAATTACACAATCCGGGGGACCATATTAGATCATGTTAGTCTCTTGCATTTAGTGGCAGCCGTTCCAAGACGGAGACAAATCCAGCTGGTAGAGCAAGGTGAGAAAATCCTTATGCTGTCATTGCCTTTTGCCATTACATCTTTCAAAAACTAAACTTCCACAGAGGAAATGGTAATGTGTTGAAATAAAGCTGGTAGTTTGTATAAATATATATATAAAAATTACGAGGAAAGTAAAATCTGAAATAGGACCCCAGAGAAATACAGTGCATAACACAACTATAATTTTAAACAGATGAGGAACTACTTGCATTTTTAAAAGCTATGTTCAATCGGAGCTTGAGTTATTATGTGAATTGGATGGAAATATACTCCATATTTTGGAGGGCTGTGAACGAACTTAGACACAGTTCATAAGCTGCCTCACTTAGGTGTTAAAAATTGTTCTTCCACATCTGTGCTTATCCCAAAGGAAACAGCAAAGTCAATGGCTTTCTTGTACTTTTGTTTCCCAAATGATTGAGACAACAGAGTAGGATTTTAATGGTTATAGCACTTATTTCATTTTTTATCTCCCTAAATGAGCAGAATAATTTGGTATAAAATGACCTATCCCTTTTCTCTGTGTTTATAGTTCTTGTTTATAAAATGATGCCAAATTAACTGTCCTTGAATAACACTATTTCCATGTATGTAAAAAAAAAAGTAAATCATAGGCAGCAGCAGCAGTCTCCACCAAAATGCTGTGATATTGACACAAAGGTAATACGTACAAGGATGGAAGAATAATATGTTCTCCAGACCAGATGCAACTATGTTAGGGTTTTTTTGGTTTGTTTGGTTTTTGGGGTTGTTTTTTTATGAGGCCTTTCTGATAATCATCAGACTAATTTCAAACATTTCAGAAAATATCAGATCATAACAAGCTTAAGTTACTTCTGATTTGAACAGAATTGATAGCTGCAGCTGAGGCCATGTCTGGTTGAGGATAATAGCTTATGTTTTCAAAAGTTTCAGCACCAGTCTAGGTAACCTGATTTAAAATGAAACTTTGCACTCAGTGTTCCCTTGTACTCAAGAGAAGCTGTGGTAAGGACATGCTGACTGGCAGTTCTCATGTTTTAATGCCCCATTATGTTTCGTAGCCCACATTCAGCCAACGAGACATAAGAAAAGCATCTCAAATGTCTGGGAAAGCTAGCTCTTCTCATTGACTGCTCAAAGCGATTTTCACTCTCCTGTCACTGAGAAAATAGGGAAAAGAAGTCTTTACTCCTTTGAAATATTTAAAGAAATATAGAAAAGTAATTTTGATTTATACATTAAATTATTTTAACCTCTAGAGGTATTTTATTATAGTTGAAATACTGTCTCTCCTTTTGACTATGTTTGTATATGTATGTCCATATACATACTCATTATAGTCATACTCAATATATACAAGGGGGCTTCAGTCTCAGGTATTTCAAGAGAATATGGAAATGTCTCATGACTAACATAACATAAATAGACATAGAGATATGTCATAAAAGCTTGTATATTTGAAAGGTATACATTACTTTTGTACCATAACTGCCTCTGCAAACATCTGACCACTTAATTTTTTCAGTCTCTTCCTCAGAATACAGCCTAAAAGCATCATAGAAAGTCACTCCCAAGCAGATGGCACAAGTATTCCAGAAGAGGATACTCTGTTTTTTTTTCTAAAAAATTGATAACACATTGAGCTTTATTTTATTATCACAAGAGAATTAAATATTTCCATTTTAAGCAGCTGCTGCACCTTCTCTGTTTACAGTCCTCTTTCATTATTGGTGTAAGCCCCCCAACTGGTTAAACACCAACGACATTTCTCTTTACAAGTGCTAGAGAAACTAATTAAACCTAATGAAAGCAATCAGTCTGCAAGTGTGAGGAAGTTCTTTTTTTCCATTTCTGAATATGGGTATAATGTTACCAACCCTTGGTAGTGGCAAGGCACTCAAACATCATGCTAATGTATAAATTAAACAAGATGTGAGCTGTAGATTAAAAATCTTAAGTGCCAATTCCAAGTCAATATCGTAGACCTGCCAATTTTCTATTTCTGGCATAAAAGCTTACTATTTCCTCTTTAACTTTTATTACAAGGTATGAAATCGGTACTATGAAGAGGTTAAATCTTTTCACTTGACTACAGTGCCTCCAAGATTAAATTATGTTAATTTAACACAAAAAAAATAGCCATTGAAATAGAGCAATATATCCTAACAATTTTTTAAGAGTTTAGGACTGGATTTTCAAACTCTATATTCGAGGTGTATTATTAAAGAGTTGAGTAGGGAAATGAGACATCATGGAACTTTGTATTCTGTTCAGTGTGGCAATGTGACTCTCTCATGCATTTATGCAACTGTAAGGACAATTTTAGGAGTCCCTGTTGTCTCAATCAAGAAAAGTTATATAATCTTTCTTTATGAACTTCAAAATGCTATGGACTTTTTGCAATAGAACATTTATCTATTTTATCAGTCACTTTTGAAATCACCACTATTGGATACTTTTTGGTAAAAAATACATTAAAAATATTATTGCATTTTGTTTGCTTTTAACTTACAGAAATTTTAAGTTTAAGTTGCAATGAAAAGACATTCCATTATTTGGTTCACCATAGTTCTCATATAAAACAGGGCACCCTTTCCATATGTTTAATTCCTCAGTCTCAAAAAAGCCCATCCATCTTCAGAACAAAGAAAATCCAGGCTGATTGCACTAATTGATTTCCTTGGAATAAGTGATTGCATAGTGCAGCTAGCTGCTAAGTAAAGAATAAAGCTCAAAAAAAAAAAAAACCAAAAAAAAGGAGAAAAAAAAGCCATGTGCTTTATTTACAAAAACTGATTTATAGAAGCAACTTTCCAAGTCTCTCATTGCTGTGTAACATCCAGGTGTATCAGGAAAATTAAGCATCTGTGCTGCCGAATGTTTTGTTGTTGGTTTGACACATCCTAGTGTGTGCTGGTGACTGTGATGGAAGATTGGAACGTCAGAGGATCATTGCTCCAAGGAATGCCACAGAGTGGGTGCTGCAATGAAAAAACAGCAGGGTAACAGATGGAAAGAAAATTGTGAAAATTTTTAAAAGTGGCAACAGCTCAGGATGTTATGCTGTAGATGGGACCACAATGGGGCAGGTGCTGCATCATAATTCGTGTAATGCCTGTTTTTGGTGCACTCTTTTAGTCTGACCTTCCATCATGACATGCAGTAGGAGAACTCAGACCCTAAAAAAAATGCTAAGTCCAAGTGCAGTTTGGTAAAGACTCTCCACTGAATAAGTTTTGTCCTTAATTTTCAAACTCTTTTGCTTTTAGAGATTTATTTAGAGCTTTTAAAATAATTCTCTTTGCTTATTCAAACAAATACTATACTGTTGACTAAAATTGCTAAATGTGGTTCATTACAGAATATAACAAATAAACACTATAGCATCATTATAGAAAGTAAGTGTCCCTTTTGTATGGGACTGTGCATTGTTAAGGGACTGTGCACTCCTACTCCTGTAGAAATGAAGAACAGAAACAGGAAATGCTGCAGGGTACTTCCAAGGTTCTGTAAGCTCTTGCACTGCCTCTAGACTACCAAGATCTTTGGACACAATAATTTAAAGCTGTTCCTTATGTTTCTGTCAAAAGTATTTTGTGATTCTACAGTTTTGAAAGAAAGCAATGACACTCATGTTAATCATTACATATAATTTACTGATTTTTACAGAGTTGTATGTGGGAGTTACCCACCAACAGGTTATAAAGTCTTGTAGTGATACCTACTTCTTTGGTGACCAAAGAAAGGCCAAGAACAGATACAGGCTCTGAGCAAACTGATCTAGTTGAAGATGTCTCGGCTTACTGCAAGGGGGTTGGACTAGATGACCTGTGAAGGTCCCTTCCAACCCAAACCATTCTGATTCTATGGTTGTTGCATCTTATGCACAAGCACAACACTACCATGTTTGATTTCACAAAATTCAGTGAGCAAATCTAATGCTTACAGTATCACAGGTTTCTTTTAGCATTCTATGATACAGAATTTAAGGATCAACTTCTGTGTAAAGGCTCTATTAAAAACTTCTTGTGGCACTGGAACATTAATTGAAATTAAAGAAAAAACATGTAATTTTGATTTAGGTGGTTCTAGCTGAGTTTTATAGAAATAAGCTAATAAAAATAAGAAGGGTTTTTTTAATGAAACGTAATTTTTTGTTTTCTTCAGTGTTCTGGATGTAACTATTCACATAGGTGGATTAAGTTTTCTAAGGAAAATTCCTAGGATCATTCTCATAATCTCAGATAAACAGTAAATTAAAAAACCACATTTACTCAGCTATAAATCTATTTCTTCTCAAGCAGGAAAACAGTGTAAATGATAACCACTGGGAAGAAGGAAGCTGGAGGAACTGTTTTCACAATGCCACGGTGTCAGGTCCTATAGCTACTAGGTCATGTCAGGCACAAAGAGGTATTGGGGGAAGAAGGGCAAAAGGGAAACTTTCCAGAAAGCAATCTCATAATCAGTCTATTATAGAGGCATAAAAGCTGCTGTGTAAGGACTTTTGCTATGTTGTATCCATAAGCCCAAACTCATCCCACCTAGAGGAAGGCATACAGCAGAGTTGGGAAGGTGAGATCCTTTTTTCTGTAGGCTCCATTTAAGGTCAGTATAAAAAGACTTCTCCAGACAGCAATTTGGCTCACCTGAGATCCAATTCATACCTGACGTGTCAGCTACTTTTCCTTAACAGTCAAAGAGATAAGACAGGTATGTCTAGTACATACTTAAAATTAAGTGTGATAAATCTAGTGTCTAAAATAAGTGTCTAAAATCACCTAAACCTTATTTTTCAATAGCTTTCTAGCTTTGCGACTGACAGCAATGAGCACAGAAAATTAACAGAAATAAGACCAAAATTCAGGCATTTATTTTACTGAGTAAAGGTAAATTTATAAAACTGATTCAATCAAGTAAATTTTAGACACTTCTTGGAGAAGTGTCTTCAAAAAAGCCATTTTTGTTTATTATTGGAAGAATAAAATATTTAAGTCTTGTTAAAAGTGATAGAATTTACAGACACATTCATATTATTTTAGTTTCATGCCTTTAAAAAAGAAAGAGATCAAAACACTTGAAATTCTAGTAGCTTGTCAGAAAAAATGTACCATTGGTTGGGTCACATCTCCTGCTATCATTAAGCAGAATGTCATAGGCAGAACACTTTGAAACAGTGATAAACCACTACTGTAATGCTTCAGAAACTGAGAAGGGAAAAAATGTTTCAGAACAAATGAGAATTCAAGATTATAATGGGCCTAATTCTCTCACACATAATTTACCAAAATTCTCATCATAACATTACTAATTCAAAGGCTTTGTAAATAACTTGACATCTGGAAAAGAAGAACAACAAGAGGAAAGTGGCCTTTTCACTTTAATGCTCCATGAAATAATTATGGTTGAGAAAAAGAAGATGAGTTCTCACTGGCAGATAAGTCAAATAATTATGGTGAGTATGATAGGTGAAAGAGGGTCACTGAAACAAAGAGCAGGAAACTGCACAAACAGATAAATTCAGATTTGAAGTTCAATGAGGAAGAAAATAATTTATTCATTTGGAAAATTACTCCAGCAATGTTTTAAACATGTGTAGTTAAAATATTTTTTATTAAAAAAAAAAATAAAAATTAAAAATTGGACAGCTGAAGATTTTAGTGTTTTTTGAATGAAATGGAACACTGAATGCAAGAACCCACTACACTATTAGGAACACACTATTGCTAGATTTTTGACTCTGCTAACTAACTTAGAAATAGCAGAAATTGTAATGTGGAACAAAAATGGCATCATTAAACAACTTTACCTATTTGAAAGATTGTGATAATGCAATAACGCTGTGTGGTTTTAAGACCTGGGAGCAGGGCCAAAATTCATTGAAGTCGAAAGAAATTTTTTCATTTACAACATTTGGTATAATTCAGTCCCTGTCTTATTTAATAGCAAAATTTTGAAGTATTTGGATCACTTTCCTGCAGATCAACAGATCTGATTAACCATTGTTCCCCACTGAATCTGAGCATTGATGAAATTTATCCATTCCCAATATGTAGACATTCTGAATAGTCTGTGGTTTCACAGAAAACAAAGCCAAAGGGAGCCATTAGGTCACCTAATCTGGCTTCAGATCTATCAGATAAACTTATATTTCATCTCAATAACCTGTATATTTATTTGTAAAGAATGTTTCAGTCCTTAAAAACTTGAAAAGTAAAACAGTATAGAGATCAAGGTGTCCAAGGTTCATACGAAAGAAAAAAAAATGATTATGTGTCAGCTGAAGAAGAAAGTGAAAAGCAAAAGGCCCTTTCAGAATAAACTAGGATAAAATTCCTTCTCAAGGGGGGGGGGAGGAAGAAAAGAAAAAAAACTAAAATCTTGGCAGCAGGGGAACAGTTCCTCCTTCATTCTTATAGATAATCATGTAAAGTCCAAAAGCCATTAGCTTTGATTGTAATCATTGGCTTAATAGTTTTACACAGGCTTACAAAAAAACCATGATCAGCGAATGCAAATACTTCTCCCAGCTGTCACTCACTCACGCCAAAGAACCTCTTCAAAAAGCTAGAGCAAAACATACTTTTCCAAAAACCACCTAGTTTTGCCTTAGAAATGCCTAAAGTTTCTTCTTTGTTATTTTGTTATTCTAGCAATCTATCACATATTTCTTATCATAGCCTAGATAGTGAATGAATAAATAATGTTAAATAGCCTTTTAGTAAAAGGTTGTATTTTGGGGCAATCCCAATGAAAACAACTCCTCTCGTGAATATCTTCCTAAGAGCTACTGCATTGTCAGATTTCAGTGAGACAGTTTAACGGAGCTCCTATGCACCCTTACTACTACCGCATAATGCAGCTTTTGAGTCAAACTGTCATGAGGTTTAGTCAAGTACCTTTCAGAAAAAATATTTCAGGTATGATTGAAGACCATTTAAAAGCATTACCAAGAGTACTTAAGTATATTCCTGTAGAACCATATTTCCAGCTTTTTAGTATAAACGTCTGTAAGAAATGTTTATAAAGGAGAAAGTTCAGTTTCTGTTCCCTCCAATCTCCTACTGAAAAATTGTTAGATTTTAATTTGGAAACTGGTTTACTTGGGCAAATAGTCCCTGGACCACTGCGGTAATGAAGCCCAATACTGAGAGCTGAGAACAAGTAGCAAGCAGTGCCGCAAAAAACCAAGGTGGTCAGATGAGTACAGGAGAGGAAGAAAAACTCAGTGTGACATCATTTAGCAGTTAGCTTGAGTTAAACCTAGTTAACATAGGTGTTAGTACAACACTTTAACCAACTTTTTGTTTTGGTTCAAGTAGACAAACTTTAACCAAACTTGTGTTTAAGTAGAATTAGATGAAATACCACCAACTTATTTTTGCACAGAACGGAATGAACCTTGAATAGCTTTTGTGCACTCAAGGAAACAGATGGTCAAACTATGTCAGCAACCTGTTGATAGTTAAGAAGTGCAACCATGTTCAGAACAAGCAGGTTCCGTTTTCCAATTCTCCAACTCCAGGAGGAACCAGGGAACTGAAAGGATCCCAGGGGACCTGCAACCCTGTCCCAGTATGATGCATGGCACAGCTGGAAGCACTACACCAACCCTCTGACATTTTTTCCTGGACCGCATCACCTCTCCCACATTTCAGGGAAGTTGTGTAAGTATTAAAATTGCGTATCTCTGTGATTTAAGTGTTTTAGCATCCAAATCCACTTAATCTCCACAATGGTATTTGCTCTTAAACTACAACATCCCACTAAGTGAAGAGATATAGTGTGAGTTCAGCTCTCATTATACATTGGAGAATCCTCATGGAAAAGAGGAAAAACCTCAGTGTTTGCATTTTGCCACATTTAGACCATGTCTACTGTATGTAACCACTGACCGTGTGCATAATATTCAGTCAATGCATCATCCCTATATGGACTCCTTAATTTCTAACAAACTATGAAGTCTGATTGAAGCTTTTCTTAAAATGAGGCACCCATAATGGTTTCTACCTGTCTGCATTCTTGCCTGGCAAGAGCTGAGGCCATATTACAGCCCCTGTCCCAGAAGAGACACCACCTTTTTATTCACATATAATTTCCAGGAAGTTAATATCTAGACATCCACACTTGTGCTTGTCATCTAGCTCATTGCTCTATACAGTCAATGGAGAGAAATAGACATTTCTATAGCAAGGTTTGTATCATCCTACAATAAATGTCTACAATAGATTACATAAATCACAATATACAGTGACCATTTCCTTCCATTGTCTAGGAAGCGAGTCTGGGGTGTTGAGTTCAAATGGACATATCCACACTTTCAGCCATCCAAAGCTACATGAGATTACTCTCACCCCTTACTATCTTTGAGATTTCTTTCCACACAAATATAGTTGAAATCGGCCATTAAGCCCAATTTAATACCTACACACATACACAGCATGATCGCATAAGCATTGATTTCTTAGGAAACCAGGTTAAAAATAGGAGGTAATAAATCAGTGCTGAACTGTGTTCATTTTTTATCCTAAGTCCCATTATTTCTTTATGGTCTCTGAGGCGGCATGGGCTAGAAATTCACAGAACTGAAACATTATCCTGGATATTGTAGAATGTGATATTATTTAAAGATAATTACAAAAATATTTGGAACCTGCAATCATTCGTTTCCGTATGTGGAACACTTACATGATGACAGCTTCGGATGAACAGAATATACTACACTGTAGTTTGATAAATGCTTGGTTTGTATGTAATAACAAAAGACAACTGTAATTTACTGAATGTATTTGAGCTCTTGTGGGCCTTGATATTCTCTTTATAGCTACTTGCTTATTCATAGTTTCAAGCCAGTTTCTTTTTGGGAAGTAGGAAAGCCCCATCTCAAAAAATCTGGACAATATTTTGGTAATCAGTGGGAACCAGGTGGAATTGCACCTACTGCAAGGCTAGTTCACACTGCAAATGTGATAAAAATGTTTTTAGTGTAAATGAGAATCAGATCTGAAGTGTCCCATTTCTAGATTTTTTAATTATTTTTTTTTTTTAGTTCTTCAAGGATACCTCTCTTTGGGCATTTAAATCTCTTACTAATGTTAGATTTCCCAGAACAGTGAACTTTATCTCTTCAGGAAGCTGAAAACTTATGACCTCTTCTTGAATATTTTCCCAGGCGGTAGCATTTATTTTTTAATTATTTCTAGGTTTATTCTGGCATTTTCATATCACCTGCAACAAAGCATCTTTTTCACTATCTTCTTTCCAGTTTGTCATCAGACACTTTCATTACTGCTGTTAAAAGCAGCAGTTGCCACAGCTTTACCTCACTCAACACAGACAAAGAAGAATGTCTGAATAGAAGTCTTCAGAGACAGGCACCTCCAGAAGGTGATTCATATGCCCTATCTTAGATACCTCTCTTAGGAAAAGATGAATAGACTTTTGACTAGAATTCTGTCAGTGAGAAGTTTCATATAAATATCTTTCAGAAGTGTTTTTAACAGAATATTTTTTACCTAAGGAATATAAATTGTTTCTATTCCTACCAGCTGATGTGTCTTTGGCTAGCTATGAAAAGTGAGTTTGCTTATCTCACTCCAACAACTACTACATTCAAATACTACCACTGTCATTGGTTTATGTTACCTCTACCTTGTTAGCACTCCATGTAAAAAATAAAGAATGGAGGAATAAACACCCTTGTCATCATCTGGTGCTCCCTCCATGTCAAAGATTAAGAAGTTTGAATGGACAGTTATGGGAAGCTACTGCTGTGTGAAATATATCTCTTAATTTTAGTCATCTAAAAATGAGGGATCTGCTTTAAACTAGTTATCCAAGTTGCTTTTATTCTCGCTGAAGGCAGACTTGCACCCTGAGGACCATCTTTCCTAATTTGAGGCACTTATTTTAAGGCAAGATGAGTCATCTTATAGAGAAGATTCTCCTTATTGACCAGGCAGTGGCCTAGACAGCTAGGATAAAATAGACACTTTGGTTTCATGTAATTAAAGTTAATTCAGAGCAGTCCCTTGCAAAATTTACTGCCCATTCTATGGATTTATAGAGACCATATAAGAAGAATTACATTCTGATAACATTGAAGTCACTGGAGTAAGAGAATCAGTGAGACAGATGCTTAGATCTGGAGTACCTTCATGAGGTTAAGTATCGAGCCCCTGTCTTAGGGATTGGGGTTTGGCAGGTTTGCTGTGAGCTTGCTTGAAGGAGGTTTACCAACAGCACATGTTTCTTCTCCAGCTTTCGTGTTCACTTACTTTTTCAACTTTGCAGGCAAAATCCTTCTCTTAGAAACACATACACTAGAGGTCTTCTCACACTTGCCTGAACTTTCAACACTACCAAGTTCTGATGATTTATATTGACAAATCTGGCTCCTCAAGGGCAGAGTTAAGGGCCAAATTTGTTTAAAAAAAGAAACAGACTCAGCATAATTATGAGATTGTCTACTGACCCTAGCAGTCAGAGCATTTCTGAAAAATTAAACCACTGAGGAGGAGGGAGGGAACAGCAGAAATTAAACAGTGAACTTTTAAGGTCAGGTCCAGTATTTGTGTGGGCCTGGTGTGCTAATTCCAGTGTTTGACCATAAGGACTGACAATAAGTGTTCCCAGACTTACACAACACAGAAAGTACTTGACAGATGTTCTCTGAATTCTCTCCAAACAGCTTGACCAGAAAACACTAACTAAGCACAAACGGGCAGGTCTCCAATTAGTGCTTATTGGGTGTAACTCTGAGGGTTTTCCTGGGGAATTGCTTCTGCTTCATGTTAGGATCTATATTCAGAACAAATACCTCTACACAGGGACAACATATGCTCCTCATCCAACCCAGAGAGCAGGCCACGAAGACACCAGCCACCTGGTTGTAGTGATTGGCAATGTACACGGGGAAACTTTTTCATCTTTTTTTTTTTTCTAGTAATTCTTAGTCTCCAGGATCAGTTGCTGACCTTGTATGGTCAGGAACAAAGGGTAACTAAAGGGTGGAGAAGCTCTGTAGTGGCCAAGAGGGGCAGGATTTGAGGAAGAAAAGTTGTTTCCTAGCTTATTCAGACTTAGTTCATAGGGAAACAGAGTGAAGAATATGGACAACTGTTGACAGAAATTCCCAGAAAGCAAAACCACTTTATTTCACAGAGCCTAAAGTCCCATCCCTTACAGTAATGTGTTTCAGATTTCCTTCTACATTATCTTATCTGGGCCTTCTGAAAATGGCATAACATGGAATGACAGAGTGTAACATATTACTATGTGATACTTCTATGTAAAGTGAAATATATAAAAATTATTTAAAATATCTCTGCTAGGAGAAGGACCCTGAATGATCAACCTTCATTTCTGATCTGTGTATAATTCCAAAACACAACTTAAGTTTAATCAACCTAATAACTTCTTCAGTTTTCTTCCACAGAGACAACCCAATGCATAAACATAAAGCACCTCCTCCTGTTTTTCCTCCTCAAGGGTATCTTTACATGTGAGCAGACATTACATGCTCAGTTCCATGAAAAGTACTAGAATTAGATTTCTACAATATTTTTGATGTTTGAATCTGCCTTTGCATTCTGAAAGGTCATTGCTTTTATTTTTATCAGTATAATAGGATCTTTTTGTCCTGGCTGTGTTACTCTAATTTAATTCACCATCATAGTCATTGCTCCATAGTGAAAATTGGTGTCTAACTGAAGGCAATGAATTTTAGTTCATTATATGCGTTCTTTTAACTTGTGTATATGTATTGCTAACTTTCCTTTTTGACTGTTTCTCAAGAGCAGAAATTAAATCATCAATGCTAGATGCATAAAATGATTTTATATGGTTCTATGTTTCAGATTAGTTTCCAAGTCAGAAGTTTCCAGTACATAGTGCTAAACAACAGTCATGTATTTATCTTGACAAATGATGCAGGAAAAACTAATAATGATGAGGCATATAGAGAGCTTTTCATCCAAAGATCCCAGGACACACAACAAGCTTTCCATGCTGATTATAGTCTACACTCTGTATTGTTCAAGCTTCTCATTGGCTTCAATGAGCATAAATGCAAATAGACAACTATGCACAGATAAATTCAGTCATTGATATACAGCTAGGTCTGGGGTAGGAAGTGCAAACAAGAAAGTAATTCTTCCTTATTGTATGACACAGAACATGAGGAATACTGTGTGCAGATAATAGTGGGACAGCAGCTTTCGTTACTCCATGTAAACCATGCGTTATTTTCTCACTTTCTTCTCAGCAGCATTCTGAGTAAAATCCAAGTGAAAACCAAGCAAGGGACAAAAAAAATCCTTGGAAGGTGATCTGACTTTGATTTAGTCTACGTTATTTTAGGGCAAGAGCTTGCCTTTCCCTTATCTTCATGGGGTGAGATA
Organism: Antrostomus carolinensis; assembly: GCF_000700745.2. Taxonomy (NCBI): domain Eukaryota; kingdom Metazoa; phylum Chordata; class Aves; order Caprimulgiformes; family Caprimulgidae; genus Antrostomus; species Antrostomus carolinensis. The sequence continues at coordinate 146,239 of NW_010314050.1, forward strand.
GATGGGGAAGATGATCACATGTAACTACACTGTCCTGCAGGAAACAGCCTTAGCAGCTCCTTCAGGACAAATCCCTTCAGTCTGCATGGGGGTCTGGACTGGGTAGTGCAGAGTGAGTTATGGCCTCAAAGTAGGGGTTCTTTTGCTGCCTCAGGGCATTGTTAGTTCAGAGACTTATTTTAAAGGCTGAAGAAGCTTCTCTTTATATTTCCTGTCTTACTGATGTCTTCTCCTCCCATGCTTACATGATTTTTAAGCAATCTAAATTGTGACAAAACCCAGAACCTTATGTATAAAAGTACCTGAGGTCTTCCAGATCACCACAAGCTAAAATGTCCATATGGCTTTTATCTGTTCGCAGATTCTGTGGGACTGAAAGGTTTTGCTGTATTTGGTAACATGCTTTTTCTCCTAATAATTACTAAACCACTAGAAGTAACTTAACCAGGTCAGACTAAAGCTCCCATTTTCCTAGTATCCTATGGTCAGTTCCCTGTCTCCCTAAATAGGTGACACTGGCAACAAAGTCTCATGAGAGAGGTCCTGAAGAAGAAGACAGATTTGTCTTTGTAGTCAATACCAAGGAGCAGTGAGCAGAAAGTGGTAGTCAGCACAACCCAGGCAGTCACCTTGCCTGGGGTTTGTACCATTGGGAAGTCAAGGTGTTGGAGCCCAGAGAAGTTAGGTTGTTAGGTTGAGCCTCTTCAGTTTTAGGAAGATATCTACAAACTTCAGCTGCTCCTTTCTCATATTTCCTCTTCTGCATACCACAGAATGGATTCTTCCTCTTCAGTGCTCAATACAAGCAACTGTAATATAATCAATACCTGGTTATATTATATTATATTATATTATATTATA
>NW_010314051.1:0-13722 GCF_000700745.2 Antrostomus carolinensis
TATAATATATTATTATAATTTTTATAATAATTTTTTAAATAATATTTTTTCAGGTTTATCATTTTCCCACCTGTTAGACAGTGAACTATTTTTGACTATCCTTTTTACAGCTCTTACAAAGCTACCTTCCAAATCCTATCAGTGGGACAATAAATGCTTTTCTCCTTATATACATGTCCCACCTCGCCAGTGTACCCATTCCTTGGAATCAGCATAGGAGAAAACTCCACCATAAAGGCCAAGCACAATTCTTTTCAGGTAGCCACTTGGGTGGCCAAGAGAAGTCTTCTGGTTACATGCTAGAGGGGTCTGGTTAAGAGTGGACAGTCTACATAGATAAATGTATGGGCAGCAGAATAAAAATATCCTTCTTTTGGGTCAAGCTCTACTTGTCAGGCCCCAAGTTATGGGGACCTTGTAATAACTGATGGTCTTGTCCTGTCTAACTGGTCATTTATGGGCTGTTCTGAAAGACAGCTTCATCCTGCAGAGATGTAGACTGAGTCAAGGCTATACACTGCAAGAGATGACCATGGGTTTCTACTGACCAACCTCAAAGAGGACTCAATAAAACTAGAAAAGATGCAGAAAAGGCTGGTAAGGTTGATCAAAGGTATGGAGTAACTCTTCAGCTTAGGAAAGATGACTGTGGGGAAGGGATATGACAGAAGTCTGTAAAATCAGGCGTGGGATGGAGATGGCAAACAGCAAAGGGCACATCAGATGAAAGTAGCAGGTGGGAGTCTCACAACAAATACAAGGAAATACTTCTGAGATATTACATTCTTGAACAGCAGAACAGGTGCCATTGTATGTGCTAGAAGTTTCATTTTGAAATGCAATTGGACAAGATCATGGAAGAAAAACTAGTCAAGGTCTACCAAACACCAGCTTTAGCTCAGAACATAAGCCACAAAGTTCTGGAGGTTGGGAGAGTGTAATGGGAAACATTCTCACATTCTTCTGCTGCTCTTATACTCCTCCCTGCACCTGTGTTATGGCAACTGGCACAAAAAGAGACTGATCTGGATGGATAATTGGCCTGACCTGGTACATTTGGTCTTGTGAAAAAGAATTCAAAGAAGTAAAAACAGGAATGCAACCTCACACCTAAGCAGAAGGTGCCTTTTTTCTAGTGCCATCCACACTATGATTATGATAAAACTCTTAATTTTCTATAGCCTAAAATTTACCATTTGTAAAATGATACTAATGGTGACCATCTTTTAAAGATACTCCAAGATCTACAACTGACAAATAACGCAGTGACAACTAACCAAAACCTCTCAGCCACCTTTGTGTGTCAATATGTGCTGGTGCTCAAGTCCAAATAGTCAAGCGTCTGTGATGAGGCACTAAAACAAGATGCAAAAAGACATCAGGCATTAAATTTGATTTTCAGAAGCACCAACTGTCACTGAGTATTTAATGCCTTTTAAGGTCAAATCCTCCTTTTTGCATTTATTGTGGGATCTAGAACAGGGGGGCTTAGGCTTCTGTTCTCAGAAGCTTGAGGAGTCAAGTCCAAACCTACATGGCCTGTTTATGGTTATGAGATGTTGCAACACCAGTGACAAGATCAAACCTGGTGGATTCCTGACTCCTGTCAGGAAAGAAGGTGAGGAGGAAAAAGCAAGCTGGAATTGCACTGCCTGCAATGCAGAGATGTATCCAAGTCACCTTTAAACACAACGCTTGGATAAGCCGTGTCAGCATAGCTGCAAAACTTGCCTGGCAAGGAAGGTAAATTACGAACTCCATTAGAGGGCAGTTAGGAAGCTACTGTTCTCCTTTAAATCAGCTATTAGCTAATTTAAAGTTGGCTTCTGTAGGGTTATTTTGCACATCAGGGACTGCAGTAGAGCCACGTTCATGTCTATGTGGTCACCCAGGGTTGAGACATGGGGAATACCATGACTCTCATTGCTGTTCAGCTACAATGACAGTCATGGTATTCCCCATCTCTGCACAAAGAATAAAACCTCTGCTATTATGACTTCTTCAGTCTAATTCTTTTCTAATTTAAGGTGACTTTCCTCTCCATGAAAGCAGCCTCATAGCTCTAATTTTTAGCTGGAAGCAAGCACCAAGTATATCATTCTAGGTCCTGACCAGTCACCAGCTCCCTCCAACAGAGAAGCAGCATCTCTTGATCTCCCAGACAGTTTTGTAATTAAATTTTAAAGAGAACTGCTCACTCGTGGTTTTTGTAGTAGACTTTCATTTCAGCTGGCAGCTCACTTCCATAGCATAATCATTTTTCTAAGAGTCTTCTCGGTTAGGATTTGTTTTGTCAATCTTGAGTATTACAATTTTTCTGTATTAGTCTTCTATGTCTCAAGGTTAGTTTATGCTCTTGAGATTTCTCATAAGGAACTTGCTGCTTCACTTTGGACTCTGTATCAGGCTGGTGTTTATTCTGGGAAAAAAAATTGTAATGATTTACAGTAAGATCTTTATTTTACAGCCCTTCAGTTTCAAGTTCAAATAGACTTCACATAGTCTCTAGTTTTCCTATTACTACTGCCAGGAAGGATCTCCATAAAGTTTTAAAGAAGGATCTGGTTGATAGAAAAATAAAACTCTGGTATCCTTCTAGAAAGGAAGAAAATAAACCCAAATCTGACAGCAACAGCAAGCTGTCACCTGCTCTGGGGTGAGGAGATTTTTTTATTGCAGCTCAGTGGAAGCAGCAGCCTCTTTAGAGACAGAAGAAGCACTTCTAACCATCTTGCCAGCTAAGTGAGATAAAAATCAGTTCACTGTCATGAAACTATGGTATGGGGAGAATACTGGTACCGGGAACTCTGCTCATTCCTAGCTCGAATTTTGTACCCGTGCCAAATCTGCTGCCAGGCTGAAGCTGGGAGTAAAAGCACTAAACAGGGCATTTGCTGGCAATAAATCCTGCAATTTGGGGGAAATTTTGCCTTTTGGTGTATATAGTGCCATCACCTCCAGTAATGCTAACTAACATCTCCAGGAGACTCAGCTGACTATGAATGCACAGGTCTTTGAATGAGCAGGTATAGTGATGAAGGTTCGTTTTCTCTCATCTTTTTCTCGTTAGTGGCTGTTTATTAGCGACAGTCAGCCACACACACATTGATGAAGCTCTTGCTCCTCAAAATACAGTGACAGAGGGCCAGAGGCATGCCTGGGGGAGAATTATGGTCTTTGCATCACTGAACCTTTTCAATGAATGATTTTCTTCTGTGTAAAAGAACTACATTTCTATTTTCACACCTCCATGCCTGCTGTTTGGGAATGCGCTTAGGACTTCTAATTACTTTGCAATGCAGTTCCTTCATGGCTCCAAAGCTGATTAAAAAGAGCACCCAGTGAAGAGGTGAAGAATATGGGTCAGATCCCCAGACAGTGTAAAAGCAGTCGATCTCAAGTGAGGTAAAAAAATGTAGTAAGAACTAATTCTACTTCTTTTGCCTTGTAATAATATGCTTTAAGCTTTTAAAGAATGGTGGGAGTTGGGGGTCAGCAGTATCTCTCACCCTCCCCTTCTGCACAGGTATTCTCCTGAGATGGTGCATGTCACTATCGAAAGCTGCTTATCTCAGTTCTAGGGAGATGAACTAAACATAAAAAATACAATTAATAAGACTAAATAAAAATAAGAATCAGAATATACAGGGCAGGGGCGGTTAAGTGCCTACACATTTCAGTATCAGCCATGTCTGCAAAGTGCGAGCCCAAAAAGGTCATTAAAATAATCTGGCCTCTTATGAAGCAAATTCTTGCTGATTGATAGTGCTGAAAACATGATGCTAATTCCAGCCATTTCTGGAAGCTAATTTAACCCTTTCCTGAGCATCACACATACTGCCTGTGATATATGAGCTATCTTCATGCTAATTCTGTTCTTTTCCCATTAAAGGCATTTTCAGTTAATTCTGTAGCTCTCCAAGAAGCTTTTCACCTTGTTGCTATTTTGCCTTCACACCTACTGCCCTGTCTTCACAAGGATTTATTCTGTTCCCTTCAGATGTAAGCACTAGCTGAGTTTGGAGGAAAAATAAGATCAAGTATCATTTGCACTTCGCTTACTGAGGACCCTGTCCCTATCAGGTGCCGAAACACTCAGCTCCCATTAACTTCAACGTGAGATTGTGGTGACTTCACTAACAGCATTCAGGTTTTTTCAGGTTTGGATCCCTCACAGTTTTCTGCAGGTACCAGTAACGATTTCATTAATGAGTAGGGATTTTGATAATTTACATACAAGAGCATAGAGAGCTATCAGGTCTAATGACAGAGCTGCAAATCTGCTTACTTGGAAGATAAGATTCCTTCCATGTCTTAATCAATCTATGCAACTTCCCGCATGGTTTTCAGCATCCCCTGTGTGCTGGGTGATAACTGCAAACACATCCCTCTGATAAGTAACGCGTGCCCTTTGCTAAAGCTTCAAACCCACTGACACGGTGGGGTTCCTGGATTAAATCGATTCCCCTCAAATATTTGTTTTACATAATAGATTATTTATAAGAGGTTTCAAATGCTCCAGCCTTCAGTCAATAGCTGACTCTACAGCTTTCACTATCACTGCCCCTTTTGATTTCCTTTGGTTTTCTTTCCTTGAGATCAAGGTGATCTATTTTTAGAGCAGGGACTGGTTAAGAGAGGAGTTGCTATAGTGACAGATAGCTGATACAAACCAAGTCCCACTGCAATTCCTCCGGTTGGTGAATGAACACTACCCAAAGTGGAGCAGCAGCTGGGGGGACCCAGGCACTCCTCAGCTCATGGGGGCATGAATAACTGCCCAGGACCTTCAAGGTCACGCTTAATGTATATGAAATGGCCAGAAGGAAGCCTGGGTGCCTTTTGTATGAAAGACACATCTTGCTGCCTTTGTTGGCCCAATAAATGAGTCAGTGTTGGTCTTGGGCTTTGCAGTGGTCTCTTTCTGCTGGTCTGCTGATACAAATCAGCCGTACAAGCAGCCCTAGCTGCCTCTACCTGAGAAGTCACTCTGTCCTTGAAAATTTATCAAAGCGAGAGCAGTTGTATGTGACTGTTGAGAAGTGGGTGGGGAAAGATGTGCATTCAGGATATTTGCAACTTCAGCTTTCCTTGAAGCTGGACAGCTGAGCATCACAGACATGCTGGCTGGAAAGGATGTCTGGAGGCCGCTTCTCCAATCTGCCACTCAAAGCAGGTCTGGTATCAGCCAAGGTCAGCCATGGCTTTGGCTAACTGAGTCTTGAAAACCTCCAAGGATGGAGAGGCCACAACCTCTCAGGGTTACCTGTGGCAGTGCTGCACCATCCTCTTGAGGGAATTTTTGCTAACATCCAGTCTGACCCTTCTTAGCCACAAACTCTTACCTTTTATTCCTTCTTCTACTATCTACCACCACTAAGAAGAGTTTGGCTCCGTCGCCTTTGAAACTGCCCTTTAGGTAGTTGCAGGCTGCTATTAGATTGCTCCTGAGCATTCTCTCTGCTGAATGAAAAAAGCCCAGTTTCCTCAACCTCTCCTCACAGATCCCAAAACATCTGCTCTAGGTCCCAAAACATCTTGATAGTCCTCCAGGGAAACCCTCTCTAGTTTCCCAGAGTTTTTCTGATGAGTGCACTAGACATAGGACACCCATTGCAGGTGCAGCCCCACCAGCACCAGGTGGAGGGGTGTAATAACCTCTCTTGACCAGTTTGCTCCATTCTTCCTAACATAGCCCAGTATGTGCTTCACCCTATTGGTAATGACAGCACATTTTTGGATCATTTTCCAGATGATATCCACCACGTCCTTCTCACTGGGAGTCAGTCATCAGTGCCCAGCATGTCCTGCTGCACAGGCTCACCTCACCCATCTTCCATATCACTAATGAACATTATCAGTCCCCCTACTGATCCCTGGGCATTGACCATCCTTAAACTCAGGTATGTACCGTGGGAAATGTCAACATTATTCCAGCTTCTCACCCTTTCAACTCAGTCCCTCTCTCAAGGAGGCTGCTCACCTCTGAACACCCACCTGACTGTTGTTGCCACTACTGCAGCAAGAACTTCCCTGTTGCAAACTTTTCATCTCCCTCATGTCTCTGGTTGACTTTCCATCTCATTTCTCTCTCACCTATATTTCTTAAATTGATTTCTTGCCCTGTTCTTGTTTATTATCCTTAATTATACTATATACAAGCAGCGGAGATGTCACAAATCACCTGCTTCTCTCCAGGAGCATTGCCCACCAGGAAAAGCAGGACTGTCAGAAGAATCTTGCATATATTATCATTATTCTTGCACTGACTGAAATAAAACCGTGGGGCCAGATGGGCAGGATCTGTTAAACAATCCGGTGACTGTAGCTCTGAGCGTGTCAAAAGGGTCCTTGTTACCCCACAGAGAACACAGCACTGGGAAGCAGCTGTTTCCCAACGCCTGGAAAAAAAAACTCTGAAGGATGCTCTTAATTAATGTCAGCTAATCCTATCATCCCTCCTCCAGCTAAATCGCTCCAACTTTATCAAAGGAGGAGCAGAGAAAGGACAGGACGGAAACTCTTCAGTACAAGTGTGTGATGCTGCACTGGGCTCCGTCCTTAAACCAAGTAAGGCTGCCTGACCTTTCCAGCACGGAGAATTCAAGCCTCTAAGCCAAGCCTGCCAGCAGCACAATGATATCTCACAGAGCAGCCCTTCATCTCTCGAGACCTAAGCTTTTGGGTTTCACTATGACTCTGTAATGACAATAAAACGGCTAAAACAATTTTGAGGCGTTAAATCCCACCGCTCTGAGCACTTTAAAATCCTTGAACTGCTTTTAGGTTGGACAAGAATAAAGGTGAAAGTAGAAAACAGCTGAATCCTGGTAATTCCTGGGATTTGCTGATCCAATAAACCTGACAGACAAACAGCCTTAACAACATCTTTGGAATTGCACTCTTGGGCAATTCACTGAAACTTTGAGCAAGGAGTCAATAGTCCAAAACATTGATTTCTAATTAAGCAAAAGCACCCACCTACATAAATGCTACTGTCAAGTGGAATTTTAGGCTGTGAAACCTGATCTGGGCTTGAAATTTGCTTTTAAAGCCTGGCAACAGGATTAGTAATATAGATGCATGGGAGTATAAATAAATTGTGGTCTAGCTTAGCACATTCAAATCAAGTAGAAAGTCAGTCTAGGGTAACAGCTTCTCATACAGACCTTCTTCTGAAAGTCAGAGCCCTCGAAAAGTGCAAGTGAAAGAAACAGGGGAACCCTACAATACTCCCAACTGGTATAATATGGATGAGAAAGGATGCATGGAAATCAGTAATTCCAGTGATTTTTGGTACATACGTTGTGACCCCTCCCTCCCCCAGCATCCATCATGAAGCCACTCCAGGCTGTATTCATTAAGCTAAGGTGTATATGAAAGCCTAGTCTACATTATTTTCTTTTCACCTCAGAAATCAATCAGATAGATAGACAGTTAATTATATGAGAAGGTAACAGAGATAATGCTCCAGCCTTACATATGTATCAGAAGTGACCTGTTACTTGAAGATAACAGAAGTGGAGGATGGAAAAAGGAAATCCTGATAAACACATAAATATCATCAGCTCTCAGAAACAGGCAGTGTCTGCATCCACTTTTGCTCACAGTCATTGCCAGGCTTTTCTGTCTCAGTTTCTCCTTTTCCATCTCAATGAACCCCTCCTCATACTTGCATTTCACAGCTTTACCTAGATTCAATCCCAAGATTTGCTTTTAGTTTCTCTTTCAGGAAAAACATTCACCCCACTGTTCGAAGCAACACATTTTAATAGTAGCAGAATTAAGAAAAGTATCATCAAGATGGTAAAAAACTGAAGTCTTTATGCTGCTACTGCAGCTGAGGGACAAATACCTGCACCCACAAGCACCAACAAGGCCCATAACCACGTGGACTCCACCCAGATGGGAGCTCTCCCTGCTCAAAACCTGTACAGTTCGTAAAATAGTCTGCCAAAAGGGAGGCTGGCCCTGCTAGTCTCATCCACCACGTTGCTGATAACAGCACATCAATGCTGAGTAATTCAGTTATTTATAGTAATACAGGTATTTTGGATCAAACTTTGCTATAAGATACACAGAGCTGCCTGGAGCAGGACTGGGAAGAGGGTTGGTGGGCAGATTCACTTGCAGTACCAATCTGTAAATTTGTGCCTCAAGAAAACATACTGTATTTTCATGTGTATAACCTGCTTTTCAGACAAAAATAACTGTCTTTGAACATAAATTACTTGGAGAATTTGCATTCTTGGACAACTCCTCATGATGACAAAGAGTCTACATCTTTTTTAAGCCCATAAAGGGCTGCAGAGGAAGGATGCTGCTGGGCTCTTCACCAGGGAAGGAGCAAGGGAAGAGTCCAGGGCAAAGCACTCTGCTCAATATACCTCCATTTCAATTTCCACATTATTGGAGGTTTTCTGGGGATTATTATCATCTCAATTTACTGGTACCTGCTTGAAAATACCTTGCTGATTTTATTGCTTCATGGTCACAGTCCTTTTCCCCCCATTCAGAATGCTTCAAAGCTGCATACAAAGCTGGGATGTGTGAGAAAGCAGCAGCACAGTGACTATAAGGAAGCAGAAAATGGCAAAATAAAAAGTCTCAAACATTTCATCAGCCTCATCACTGTATTTTTAGTTCCTCACAACCAACCATAGAAATTTCACAGCTTCAAGGTCTCGGAGTTCTCTGTAGTACAAGATTAATTGGTACTGATCAGCCAGGGCTGCACATTTTCTAAAATCACTGTCAGCTCAACAGAGCAAGAAAACCAGTAGAGAAAATCATTAACAAACCAAAGTGGTCTCAGTTTCTCATGCCCAGTTTCTCATGCTGGTGGTTTTAAGCTGCTTTTCAGAAGCAGTAGGATTTTGCTCTTTCAGTTGGTTTATGCAGCAACCCCCTCACTTTCATTTATTTCTCCAGAAATCTTTTCCACTCTGGTTTCTCCCTCACCACCTCATAACAGAAACATCTCACTAGAATGAAAAAAAAAAAAAAAAAAGTATCTCAGCTCTGGTCCTCCCTGAAGCAGCATAATTCAGTTTGGGGTGAAGCGCTGGATGAGCTGCAGCTCCCCAGGCTTGAGGAGCACAAGATCAAGTCCTGTCTTCTTTTGCAATGGCTTCTCCATTCTCGTTTTCTGTCCCTGTTTTCAGTGCAACTATCCACAACCTGGCTTGTGCAGATAAACAGTGATGTGAGCCAGGCTGACGTATCCTTTGGGTTTCCATTTGCACTTGGAGAGGCTGAGAACCGCCTGCTCTTTGGCTTGGTGTATGTCCCTGCCCAAGCACTGCTGCCTGAGCTGGGTGTACCGTAGGGCATGCTTACTCCACGTGGTGTCACTGATGTCATCACCACATCTCCAGCGTTGGGAAGGAAGAGTATGATTTCTCTGCTTGACACATGATCCACACTCACCCCCAGCTCCAGGTGTCTGGGAAGGATCACGACAAGCTATGGAAGAAGCCCTGTGCCTTTTTGACTGAGAGGGGATGACATTTCCCTTTGGGTTGAGTATTTAAAGATACTCCAAAATACAGCACCTCCCAGATCTGCTCCAGAGACTCCACAGCCCTCTGTCCCACAGCAGTTGTCAGGGACACGGGATAAAACATGTGCACTGAGTGCCACCAGCACGCCTACAGCAAGTAACGGCGTGACTCAGGGTCAAGGCCCTGCCCTGCACACCAGGTCCACCTGATTTGTCTACATTGTGGGGGTGAAGCACGCTTGCACGTGTATGTATCAGGGTTTGAGTCCAAATTAATTCAGCAGACTCCTAATTTAGTTCTAATATGAACCTAAATTATAGCAGCTGGTAGGCAAATGGTGCTCATGAGTGTTATTGAGGTGGGACAGGTCTGGGGCTGAGGGTCAGCACTGAGCCTCAGTGGAGCCCCTTGGACCTGGCTTGTTGGGGCTCAGCTTCAGCCCCTGCCAATTGAAATCCACATCAACAAATTCCCTCAGAAGAGCAGCATGAGCAAGGAGAAGCTCCTCGGCATTTCATGTGTCTAAAAGCCTCCAAAATGAGTGGTTTGAGGCTAAATGCCTGGGCACAAGGCAGTGCTGAGGGCTGCGGCAGCCACGTGTGCTGCAGAGCGGAAACCTTCACTGGGCAGTCACAGCTTGGGTCAGGAAGAAATGCTTTTAACATTATACCTTTTGCATGTGTCATTCAATCCTTCACGGAATAGAGGGTGTCCTTTAAAGGGCAGAGCAATTAGCCTCACTGGGGCCAAAAAGTTGTCCCCTTCAGAAATGCCACAGAGCCTATCTATTTACAACACACTGGGTGGCAGCAAGAGCTGGGAGGTGGAGAAGCTGCCAGCAACCCTGCACAGGCAAACGGCAACTGCAAGAGGAAGGAAGAGACTCTGCAGTGGTGATCCTGAGGTTGGAGAAATTTGGGGTTATCCCAGTCCTCAGGCCTGCCAAAATCATATAGCATAAATCAGCTTCTCTGCTGTTTGGTAGATGGCTCAAGCTTTGAGGTCTCTCTGTTGGCTGCTCCTCTCCCAGAGCAAAGATGCGGGTTCTCTGCCTTCACCCCACAGCTCTCCCTGCTCTTGTTCATTCCTGGTGTTCGTTCCTGCTTTTCTCCTTCCCCTCTCTGCTTCTGTTTGGCCATATTAATGTCTCCTCATGCTGTTCACTTGGCATAAAAGCACTGTAAGGCTCCAAAACCAGGGAGTTACAGAGATGTCCATCCTTGGCAATGCCACCCTCCACTTCTCTACTGGGAAATGAACCTCTTCATTGGTGCAAAAGAAGGATGGGGTTTAGCTCTGTTGATACACAGAAGAAAGTTCCACTTGAGAAGTATTTGATAACTTTAGTTGCAGTGGCCTGATGGTGTCTACCCCCAGGAATAGAAGAAACCATGGTGGCCCCATCCTATTTACAATGACTGGAGGACTCTTCTGTAAAACGCTTTACGGAGATGGCCAAGAAAAATCAGGAATTTTGGATTCAACGAGTCCAGGTGACAGAGCACCTTTTCTAGGGGTATATAAGGACTTTTTCCTCTTCTTTCCTTTTCCACCTCTTTTTCTGAAAACAAGCTCATTCAGTAACAGGGAAGCTGCCACGATAGCACAGCTACCCTGGGAGAGTGGGGTGGGAAAGCACATGTTGGCTTGCTGTCATTCATTTCTCATCCCTGATGACAGATGGCAACTAAAGAGGATGCACCAGTTCGTGACCAAACCTGAAGAGCCACCAAGTCTGGTTGCTACCAACACTCCTGCACACCACTAATCACAGAATCATAAAACCTGCTGAGCACCAGCGGTTCCCTTCAGAGCTGCTCAGAAAGCGTTTAGTAAGGCATAATAGCTACAAGATACAGATTAAATCTAGCAAATAATGCAAAGATCTTGTTTTGACATTTCCCTGCAAATAATTAAGTCCATTTGGGGGAAAAAAAAAAAAATCCCAACATTTGCAAGCGTTAACCTGTTTCCTGAAAGGAATCCAGACTCTGCTGGTATGGCAGAGGCAATCCAGACTCTGCTGGTATGGCAGAGGCAATCCCTGCGGCACCGCATCCGAGGAAGGCAATAACCCAGCCACATCCCATTTGCTTTTTCCCACTCTTGTGACTTGGCAGCTCTCTGTTTGTGATGGAAATGCAATGCAGGGAGCTGACCTGGTCACGCTCTTACAAGAATGGCATCTGCAAAGACTGTAGAGTGAATACCGTGCAGAAAACTCTGCTTAATGTTCGCTGTGTACCACTGGAGTGGGCTGCAGGGTTGGATTAATGGGAATGAGGAAGGAGAAGCATATTTTTTAGCATTTCTGGCATGAAATTTTCATCTTTTTTTATAACTCTGTAACAAACATTACAGTTCATGTTGCCAGTACTCTCAGTGCAGGACAAATTGTTTTCTCAATGAAGGAAGATAAGGACGGGGTTTAGAATTAGCCTCTGAAAAAGCAGATTTACAACACTGTGTTTGGTACTTCCAGCTGTGGCCTATTCCCATCTCCTTGATGAAACCACAAGAAGAGGCTGAATAAATGTCTCAAAGTGCCATTAATCACTCCATCAACAAATCACATGTGTTTCTGCCTAGGTGAGAATTTAAGGGTTTTAATTAGAACTCTGGGAATTAATTTTACATCTGGGCAATGTGTAATGTAAATTTTCCCCTCTTCTTGCATAAACTCTGTTACCTGCTTTTTTGCATCTTACTGTGAAACTCCAAAGACCTGGGTCATAACTCATTTGCATCACCTTGACCTTAATACCACTCCAAAGAAACCCTCAGATGGGTTGAGGGGAATGCAGAACAAGGCACAATACCTTAGATTTAAAACCACAACTGTATAAAATAGGAACAAAAGGAGAAGCATTTGCAAGAAGGACATCTTAAAAACAAGACAACTGATCACTAAATAAATTGAAAAATATTAAATAATAGAAACACAAGCTTTCTGGGCAGCCACTCATTCATCAATAGCAGCTCCCCATCACTAAATCTGTACGGACCTCTCTGCACCATCCATATGGTCTGACACTCCTCATACCTACATCATTCTGCTGGATTTAATGCAGTGACTCCTGACTGATAGAGAGTAAAAAGGAGCCTTGCCCACCCTTTGTACGGGTCAGCCTCTCTAAACTGTGCCTTATCTGGCTGATTCAGTGTGACATCAGTTCTAAACATCTTAGTCACAGGACAGAATCTCTCAGCAGCACTCATGGTCTTTGGGGAACCACAGAGTTGTAAAACAGCTACCATTAGGCCATATAGGAAATGCATTAAACATTGTATTTCTCCACAATTCTTGAATACAAACAGATCCTGTTGGAATACCCCTTCTCTCCTGGACAGCTGATCCCTACGTGATACACAGAGACTCACCGACACACACGACTCAGTACCTGTACTAGAGTTAACACTCAGTGACCAGGAAAAGCTTTTAATTAATGGAGAAAGGTCCTTAACTGCAACTCCAACACAATTATATCGGCAACTGCAGTATCAGAAAGATATGGTTTTAAATGCATTACTTATCAGATTGATATGCAATTTTTCTCTATTTAAAATTCACCTTTCAATATACAGTGTTGGCCTTCACTTAGCATTTAGTTACTGTTCTTCAATTAAAGTAACATTGGGCAATAGCCCCTTTTGAATGGATTCCGTAGCGTTTATTGTAAACTTCCCATAACATCCCTCTTTACAGGTCCCTTCCAACCCAAGCCATTCTATGATTCTTTTCCTAAAGGTTATGTCTGATGCGTGTTACAGGTGTCAGCTCAGATGTTCATCTCTGGTGCAAACCAATATATTAATAACCTCCGTGCAACAACTGCAATGAAATTGGGAAGCACAATATTGGTGCTCAATTATTCGCTATCCCATCTCGCTGCCCCCTCCCAAAGAGCAATGTCCCTCCTTTCAGATGGGTAACACAAAGAGTTCCTACCGAACAGGCCACGAGGATCAGACTGGCGTCTCTCCGAGCCTCTGCACTGCTCCTTTCTCTTCTTGTTCCCTCTAAAGCTACCAAAACGCTTCATGAGCTGCAACATACGCTCGTGCGGCCGCAGCTGTCAGTCATGCCCAGGATTGAAGAAAAAAAGCAGCACGAGGGGCAAGGCAAGGTGTAGCTTACACCAAACGCCCAGGTGAGAAAATAAAACTCCAGAAAGACCGTGTGGCTGTAAAAAAAAAGTCCAGCTTGCTGGCGGGTCAG
>NW_010314051.1:13752-28873 GCF_000700745.2 Antrostomus carolinensis
GAACTGCTCTGCAGCCGGCTGCCAAACCTCGCACGCCAGGCGCTTCCAGTCTTAATTCCAGCGTACAGTAACTTGCCTGCAAGTATCTGTGGACACAGGGAGAAGTTCAAAGTCTGCCCAGCTTGCAGCCATGGAGCTCTTATCCATCAGCCGTCAGAAGCCTCGGAGATCTAAGCAACGTTTCCCAGCAGATCAGCTCATGCGGAAAAGGTCAGGAACCACCTGATAAGCTCTCTCGTTTAAAAACCACTAACTATGTAAAGGAGCCACAAGCCCTCTTGAAGGGAATTGTCATGTGCAGCTCAGCATGATGACTCTTTAAAAAGGCTGTAAAAGGAAACCACCCCTGGACAGACAATTCCTGGCAGCGAGCGTCCCGGGCACACTCGCACTGTGACATGACATCACCCAACTATTTTGATTCATGTGAGCTGGGTCTTCGCAGCGACAGCATAGTCCAGCTGCCTGGTGATGAGCTCTGAAACGCCCGGCCCTCCGTGACTAATGACTAATGGATTAATGGGAACGAGCTTCTGCCAATTCATAAAAAGAAGGCTGATACTTTCTGGAAACAGTAGCCGGAGTGATGGGCTGGACTTTCTCTAGCGACGTGCCCTCCCCACACTACACATATCTATATGCCCTGGATAGATTGCTCCATTCAAATTTGCTGTCTGCAAAGCAAAAGGCACTCGGGGCAGCTGTCTGTAACACAATGGAAATCCACCTCGTGGTCTTTTCAATGAGACAAACACTGACGGGACTGTTGCTCATCCCAGCTGGTCGGGGTGTATTATGTTAGGCTCCGCGTCTGTACGTTTAGAGCTGTTTATTTTAGGAAAGGTTTGAGCAGCGTGGGCTAGATCTTGAGCAGCTGGAAAGGGGCGCAAGCACGAATCAAGGCACGGTCAAACTATCATAGTCAACCTTCCTAAGATTACAGGAAATGTTCTGTTAAATCAAAAGCTTTTTTTAAAGTCACAGAGCACCAGCCTTTCCTCTTGGAACTTGAAGCTCAGAGCTTTCAAAAATCAAACCCTATATGAGTAATGAGAGTCTTCTCTTTTTAACTCCTAGGAAGAATTAAACATCATATCACCTTTTTCCTCTCCAAAGAAGCATGTCTTTTTCTTTGTGCCCACAATTGTTCCCGGGACTTAATGTCATTAGAAAGGAAAAGAAAAATCAGACATAAATACTGCAGAAGAGACCTTTATCAGCAAAGATTGCTTGCAAGCTGTGGTCTCTCAGAAAGATGGCTGTCACCAAGGCATCAATGCAAGGATGTCCCAGGCCTTCAGGGACCCCAAGTGAAGGTGCAGAGATGACAGCAGGTTCCTCTGCCATTCTCAGCTACTACTATGGAGAACATGGAAGAAGCCAGTACAGAGTGCACCTTTGTTCTTTGTTAATGGGTCTGGCTGAGATGGAGTTAATTTTCCCCATAGTAGCCCTCATAGTGCTGTGCTTTTTATTAGAAAGGTGTTGATAACACACCAGTGTGTTGGTTACTGCTGAGCAGTGCTAGCACAGCATCAAGGCTGTCTCTCCAACATTCCTCCCCTACCCGCTCCAGTAGGCTGGAGTGGGGAAGGTCTTGAGAGGGGACACAACCAGGACAGTTGACCCAAACTGTCCAAAGGGATATTCCATACCATATGACGTATGCTCAGAAATAAAAGCAAGGGGAACGGATGAGGAAGGGAGGGCATTCGTTATTTACGTTTGTCCTCCAGGGTAACCGCTACACGTATGAAGCCCTGCTTCCCAGGAAGTGGCCAAACATCACCTGCTGATGGGAAATAGAGAATAAATATTTTGTTCTTTTGCTTCTGTGTGCGCAGCTTTGCTTTGTTTCTATTAAATTGTCTTTTGTCTCAACCCACAAGTTTGAGGTTTTTGTTCCATCTTATTTTCTCCCCTTCCTATGCTGCTGAGGAGGGGGGCGATAGAGCAGCTTGGTGGTCACCTGGCATTCAGGCAAGGTCAACCCACCACATTCTTCTACTTAGTGACCAAAATAATCAAACTATTAAGACATTTAATTACCTTCCAGACAGGGCTCTCACTAAGATCCAAGTGAGAAACCACAATTATTTATTTAAGTCTATTCCCAGCCTTTCCCCTCCTGACTTGTCCTCCGACTTTCTTTTACCCCATCTTTGTGGCCCTGTTTCAGCTCCGCAAGTGAAGATCCCAGTGTTTTTCAACAAATAACAATCTTTTGCATAAAGCAGCCCGTCAGCACAGTGCTTTATGAAAGCCCCTTCTCCAGCCCTTCCCTGAGGTGCACTGTTCACCCAGTGCAGAGGAGAAGCAGGTGGAGCAATGAGGAGTGTTGAAGGATTGGCAGGCGAAAGCATCAGTGTAACCTTACTTGTTTTCACGTAGTTGTAGGAAGTGTCAAGCTCATTACACCCCATCTAGCCTTGTGTGACCACCACATTTACCTCTGCAAGCTTCATCTTCACTGTCCCTTCCCTTCATTATGCCATGCTTATGCCACTGTGACTGAGACAGTAGCTATAGTGGGACAAGCTCTGGCTCTCACCATAAGCACGTGTCATGGGCCAGCTCTCAACTTACTTCTGAGACCCATGGCCTTCACAGTCCTCCTCATTTGAAAAACTGCTCATCAGTAGCAAAACTGAATCTTACTTCCTACAATTTAAGCCTAGTGCTTCTTGTCTTATTCACCATGCACATGGAGAACAGATTGTTCCCTTCTGCTCCAGAGCAGCCCTCGACACATTTGAAGACAGATACCCAGTTCCCTTTCCAGTCTTTACTTGGCCAAAGACACAAGAAATGCTGCCTACAACACCAATGCAATGTGGACTTCAGGTTTCCCCTCCTTAGAAAAGCATTCCTGATTCTTCAGTGGCCAAAGGACTGCCGAGAATGACTTAATGTCATCAGAAACCAAAAAATGTAAATCCCTTTTTAATGAGAGAAGAATTGGTATTGCTTCAGCCCAGAAACAGCCCCCTTTTGACAAAGGCCAAGGATAAATAGTAGCTGATGACCTTTTCAAGCAGGGCTGTTGCACCAGGAGGGCTCATTTCCCCTTATTAAGGAAAGCAGCAAGTCCCTAATGTTTCTGCACAGAGCTACCAGAAAATGAAACAAGGATGTTTTACAACTGACTTTCACAGTAATTTGTTAAAAACAGCACTAAGTGCTTTGAGTATGATCATTTTGTCTCCCACAGCTAATGGTCTAACAGATACTAGCACATTTACACCAGATACTACATCTTCTTAATGATTCCAGTGGAAGGATCTTATAAAACTAATAATAAAAAGCTGAGCTTCAAAGAGCTCCTTTGAGGCCATCTATATTCTGGAGATTGAAAACACAAATCCTTTCCAAACAACCATGAAATGGACTCTTGTCAAGCTACTTTAAAGTCTCCCAAATTAGTTATAGCATATTATATTTCTTGAGCTTCATGAGGATAACACCATCCCCTTCCAAAAACCATATGTAGGCTTGTTCTGAGCGATACCAAGCATTGGACAGCTTGATAAAATTATTTGGGTAGAAGGAGCAAACAAACACTTGTGTAGTGTGTGAAATGCTTCCCTAGTCCCACCATATCTGCTAAGCTGTCCAGACCCGAGCCATTTCATGGCCTTAGAGCAGTCTCTATGTCGACAACTCACCAACCTGCCCCCAGCACCACTATCCTTGCCCCAAATCATCTGTTTCTCTGACAGTTTTATTTTGATGACCCAGCGTCCAATCCAAAACAGATCTTAAAAAAGGCTCTAGAGCTAAAAAAGGACCTATATCTCCTGGAGATCTCCCTTCCACCAGTTCTTGCCTTCATCCCATCAGCTGCCTGTGTGTCCAACCCACCACCCAGCAATGTCCTCCCCTGCTCATCCTAGCCCTCCAGCCCCTTACACCACTTGTTGGGTTTCTTTTTTTTTTTAAAGGGAGGCTGGACCACACAAAGTAGAAAATATAAACCCCCTGCTGCTGTTTTTTTCACTAATTCACAAGGTTACACAATTATCACAGCAGGAGTCATCTGCAATCCAACCCCAAAAAGGTCAATCTTTTTGAGACCCCACCTGGACTACTGTGACCAGCTCTGGAGTCCTCAGCACAAGAAAGACATGGACCTGTTGGAGCAGGTCCAGAGGGCCACAAAAATGATCAGAGGGATGGAACACCTCTCCTATGAGGAAAGGCTGAGAGAGTTTGGAGTGGAGAAGAGAAGGCTCTGGGGAGACCTTATGGTGGCCTTTCAATACGTAAAGGGGCCTATAAGGAAGATGGGGACAAACTTCTTAGCAGGGCCTGTAGCGATAGGACAAGGGGTGATAATTTTAACCTAAAAGAGAACAGATTTAGACTAGATACAAGGAGGAAATTTTTTACAATGAGGGTGGTGAAACACTGGCACAGGTTGCCCAGTGAGGTGGTAGAAGCCCCATCCCTGGAAACGTTCAAGGTCAGGTTGGATGGTGCTCTGAGCAACCTGATCTAGTTGAAGATGTCCCTGTTCATTGCAGGGGGGTTGGACTAGATGACCTTTAAAGGTCCCTTCCAACCCAAACCATGATTCCATGACTCTATGATTCTGATTCATGGTCAGGCTCCCTCTTCTCAATACTTTTTGCTTTTCAGTTCTTCATCTCTTAGGATAAAAGCACCCTTTGTACATCTCCACAGTGACTTAACGTGATTCTTCAGGAAGAAACATAACAAAAATCTCCTTTTCTCTGGATGCAACATGCAGATTTGTTCTGTGAGGTAGAATTGGGGGTTGAGTGTTCAGATTTGGTCTCCAGATGGGAAATACGGAAAATGCCATCGCGCATCCGAGCGCAGCCATCACGGGGGTGTCTGACCCAGCTGCCAGAGTTTTGAAACACAAACTGATTCATCCATCTCGTGGAGGTGTTAATTCTGTGCTGTGGTGAAAACACTTTAAATGCTGAACCATTTGAGCCATTTCCTCACCTGCCTTTTAATAGAGGATTTAACGTGATGTACAAATGCAGCAGCAGAGTGCAGGGCAGGCAATGGGGACTAGTCAGTCCTATCAGGATTTACTCTGGTGTGAAAATGGAAAAAACAATACTTTCCTCCTTCAAATTTAAGTGCTTATTTAGCACAAAACAGGAAGGTTAAAAAGAATATGTATTCCCTGAGTGACAATTAACGCTTCAACTGGCTTCGGACTACAAATCAGCAAAACCATGTGTTTCCTTTTCCTCATTGCTGAGAATTTCCTTGTTCAAAATCACAGAATCACAGAATCACAGAATCACAGAATGTTGGGGATTGGAAGGGACCTCGAAAGATCATCCAGTCCAATCCCCCTGCCAGAGCAGGAACCTAAATGAGATCACACAGGAAGGCGTCCAGGCGGGTCTTGAATGTCTCCAGAGAAGGAGACTCCACAACCTCCCTGGGCAGCCTGTTCCAGTGCTCTGTCACCCTCACTGTAAAGAAGTTTTTTCTCAAATTCCCTCTGTTTTTGACATTACATAAAGAAGTAAAGTTCAGATCCATCCTTAGATGGGTAAAGCATGAATCACATTTGCATTTCTACATGGATCATGTCTCTATCCCTTAGAAATTTCCCTAAACTGGAATTTTTCTAAATTTCTCTTCTCTATTTTACAGACTGATATTGGCAAAATTAAATATTTTCTATCATCATCAGTGGTGCTGGGACATGCTTACAAGACTTACAACACCAGACTGGTTGTAACCGCAACCGCATTCAATATAAATAGCAAACTTGGAAAATATTTCAAAATAATATGCAAATAAATATGTAAAAGAGATCTTTGCTCTAAAAAAAAATGCTCAAGACTACAAGTGATGCAATGCGCAATAATAAAAAGCTTGTTTTGCCTGAACAACATTTGCAGGCTGGATGAGCAGAGCATGCAGCCTGCATTTTCAAAGGGAAATACAAACTACCACTTTCTCCATCTGGTCCAAGTCCAGCTCACACCCCATAAAAGAATTGCAAGTTTATGACTCCAAGCTGGGTTCAATTACTTCCCATAATCATAACCAAGTGTTTCACTGTAATGAGTTTTTGCCTGTATCCCCTTTTTTAATACTACTTCATGCTGCTTTCACTGTGCATTAAGAAAGATTTCAATCTCTGAAGCTGTCAGGCTGGCACTAAATTGGTTTTGCAAAATCTGAAAGTTTAATTGTACTTCTTTTTAGCGGTCCCAAAGGTGCACACTAGATTCCCCAAGAACTCTTGGTAAATTACTTATAAATTACATCTTGGTGTCTTTACGATGTTTTTCTACCCTACCTTTCCAGAGCTTATAATATGAACCCGCAGGAATAGGAGAAATGGTGATGGTAGCATTGGCATATTGGTGATTTCTAGTAAGAAAAACACCATTTCAGGCTCAGAGCACCTATCCCAAAAGACCGATAAGCTGGGACTGATGGCTATGATCCTATCCAAATGATAATTTTACCATTTCCCCACATCCTACTAATAAACTGTGGTGCATATGTTTCCAGCACTAACTCCTTTAGCAATTTCAGTTCATAATGTAAAAAAATGGAGCTGTTCTTTATATACGCTGTAATCTGGCTGTGCTCAAAACAGCAAACCAGTATTTGATCCAGCAGTACAGGATGTCTGGTGTGACAACACAACTCCTAAAATTTAATAAGTTCTCTGCTAAAGGAAAACATCTCAGCAGTAATTTTTACAAAAAAATAGTAGAGGCAATAAAGTTCTCTAGAAGTATTTTTCCACTTGTGCTTTTGTAACCTCTTTTTGCTTCTTTCTTCTTGTTTCTATCAAGTCTTTCAACCATATCCATCTACAAAGCCTTGAGAAGAGGATAAGAGTCACTGGAATATCACAAATCAATTTTTTGTCCTCTTCTTGTTCTTTTTTCTTTCCTGCTACCTCATTTCTCATGCAGGATTGGAACAGATTAAATTATGTTAAAGTTGTAATGGGCATTGTAAGGCTGAACAAAACATCCCCTTCAGCATAAAATAAAGAAGAAGTCTTTCAACCAGCACTGAATGGATTGCAGACTGAATGATGGAAAATTAATAAAGCCAAAAATGACTCCAAGAAAGTGATACATTAGGGATGGCCAGTACATTAAGAGTAAAATTCATATCACTGTCCCATAGCGAACACCCCAAAATGCAATAGACATTCCAAAGAATCAGAGCACCATGACTCCACAGAAATATAGTCCTCTACTGAGTCTGCCTTAGGAGATTTATTTTGAGAAATAATGAAAACTCATTGAATTAGCAATGGTTTGCATCAATCCTCAGCTGTCCTTGGATGTCAACCCTACACAAATCCAGCCAGCACAGCCATGGCCACCACATTCGCAATTCAGAAGGTAGTAGGAGCATTAGCAGTAGAACAGCTTCACGCATCTTTACTGCCATTTTAACATTCACACTGGCATGGTTACCATAAAATACAACTTTAGTGATCAATATGCATATTGGAAGTAATGACTTCATCCTAACATCTAGATGGGATGATGAGATTTCAAAGTAATTCCAAGTCCCCCCTGCTCCTCACAAGGAGAAGATGCATCTGACAGTGAAAGCCAAGAAACTTGCTTACACACAAAATAAGATGTCAAAGAGACTCTTCTGACTCAGTATTATTATTATCTGCTAATTTTGGTTGAAAATAATCTCAAGTGTTCCCTAACAAAGAATGCTGACAGTGCAATTTTGGGGTTGACAGTCATCCCACAAACAACCCACTCCTATGCCACAGTGGATATAATAAATACATATGTGCTACATATATTATACACAGAAAATTATATACAGCATCCTATTAGACATGTGAGACAATGCACAAATGCTGACTGAAGAGAATATTGAACCACACCTTGAAAAGCTAAATGCTTAGCTAATGCTTGAGAAGCCTTTCTCATTCCTGACTCCAGCAACTTCACTGACAAAGTTCTTCAGTGACAAAAGAGGGACCTTGTTTGATTCAGCTGCAAGAGAGCAGCAGCTTCCAGAGGAATAAGCCATTGCCCTTGAACTCCTAACCTCAAGTGTGCCAAAGCTCAAGGACAAAGGAGTTTGCATACATGTGCTTCTCTTGCTCTTAGCTGCTGTGATGGTGCAGGAGAGCCTGAGACCTATGTTCAGGTTCCCTATTGGGGTATCTAATGCAGGTATTTATATAGAATGGACATTTTCCATAGACTATTGCAAACCTTCTTTTGTTGACAGTGAAAGCAGGGTCTTGTAGTATTAGATCAGCAGTGAGCTGAATTTTTTATTGAACTCAAACTCAAAGCTCACAAATCCTGGTGACTAGTTGGGGTATCCATAGGAAGGGCTTTAACTACTTATTATATAGCCACCAACAGTATGTTTACAGGCATGACTAAGGACATCACACAGGACTGGATCTCAATCTGATGAACTAAACACAGGCGTAATGCCAAGAGGGGAAATTCCTAAAGGATCACCCAACTCTGCATTGTCATTACAAGCGGGATTGCTCCAGCAAGGGGATTATAATAGAAAGGGAGGAATCCACCGTGTGCAGACAGGGACTGCACTGAAATCCAACGCCCTGGACAGCCTCTACGCCTTGCAGCCAGTTCCCTCAGTCTGATCAAGTCACCCCTAACAAACACAGTAGACCTTCATCTGGTGGTTAAGAAACAATACAAAGGATTTAATAAAAACCAAACCTCACACAAAAAAGACCCCAACTATGATGTATCTTCATTTTCTACCCTTACTTTTCCTATGAATTAATGATTCTGAAGCAGTTAGTTGTAAGCAAAGGAATAAACCCAAGTACAGTGCGTACTTTAATGCCATAATACATGAACAACTGGCAAACCAGCTCTGTAAACTTCCCAAGATAAACATCTCAGGAACTACCACCAGCTAGATCTCATATAGCACCTTTTCATCTTCAGCAGAAGGGAGGTAAGTACCATAGCTTCTTTGCACGGGGAACAGTGACTTTCCAAACGTCCCCATGCAGCAGCCTGGCACAAGGCTGGGGAGGAACAGAACAAGACAGAGGTCTGTTGGACTCAACAGCTCTGCTCCTCTCTTTGTAAGAACATGACATATTGTTCACACTGCATTAAACCACTGTGTGCGTGAGATGGCTGTCTCACATGCCCCAGCTCCAAAGAGATTACTAGAATTAGTCATCCAGATTATGGAAGATCTGACAGAGCAGATGGGAGTATAGAGGAGGAAACATTTGTTATCACATACATGAGGTCTGGAAGAGAAATAATTCAAAATCTTTCTCATTTCTCTTTCCAGGTTGGTTTCTTGGGTTGTGGGGTTTTTTTGAGATTTTTTGCACCCATATTGAACATAACAATTTTGTTAGCAAAATAAACTTTACTGACTTTTTAAGAGAGATGAAAGAATAGTGAGAAAGACAGACTGCAGCTTACTGAGATGGTAACAGAGGTATCTTAGCAATCTTCCAGGGTACAGAAGGGACAAAGACCAAGACAGTGGCCATGTAAGGGAAAACTGGCATTGTTTTGATGTCTGTAGTGAGCTAGAAACCACCCAAACTCCAATATTTCCCATTTCTTTATGATTTTACCAATTTGTGTAACTGGCAGACAGATAACTTGGAAAAAAGCATTTGACACGTCCATGGCATCCAGCTGGGAAGCTGCTGCAACTGCAGGAGCCACAAGCCTATGATGGGAGTGAATCAAGGGACCATGTGGGATGGCTTGGGTGGTAAAAACTTCCCTGTTCATTCACTGTGCAAGTGAAAACACCAAGCACTGTAAAGTTCAGAGCTGCTATATTTAGGATTGTGTGAAAAATCCCAGTGGGTTGGCTGGGAGCAACGCAGACAAGAACTAGAGAAAGCTTTTTGAGTCTTTATGCTAGATGACAGAAAGGCTGGAAACTTGGAAGCTACAAGGCAGAAAGAGAATATTCCTGGAAAAGCCAGCTCTGCCAGTCTGCACACACAATACCTGGCAGGAGAAAAACAGTCTGAAAACTTTTCACATCAGCTAATGATAAAGAAAGAGACTGAAAAGGCTGTCAATGTGTCCTTGGGAGGACTGTCTGAAAGCCAGAGACAGAGCAGGGAAGAGCCAACATGATGGTAATTCCTTGTGTAACACTTCCTTGGTTATTTAGGTTTTAGGATGCTCTTGTGAATGAGAGGACAGGTACCAGTGCTCAGGCACATCCCAGTTTGACAGTTCTCAGGCTGACAATTTGCAGCCAACATCTTTCTCCATTCACTTCCTCAAAACACATCAAACCTCAAACTGAAGAGAGACTTCTGGAACCATGAAATCTCTTTTAGTGATGACTTAGCTTAGCCATGCGTTGAGCCAATCACATTATTTGTACTTCATAAATTCATTTGAAAATGATGTAAACTAGCATCAAGGAAGACCAGAATTTGTTGTACAGTCCTATCAGATCCCTAACTCTTGTCCAAGATCAGCATCTTGCAGTGGCTCCAGTGCTTGAAGCAGAAAGCTCTCTACCAAGTAACTCTTAACATCATTAATCAGCTTAAATCCCACATCAAGAATCAAAGCAGAAACTCAGTGTTATGGTTACAGAGCTCTGGATATATCCACCAGCACAAAGCCCAACTCTTGAATGTCTTGGTCTGTCCCAAAAGCATCCTACATCCTTAGTCCTTCACTCAGGGCCATGTTTCCAACACAGTCCTATGAGCTTTCCATCATGCAGCCTGGTGCAGTTCTGGCTCTCAGAGTCAAGGCTGCCTAAACCAGCCTGCAAAAACCTACCAGTATTACAGACAGGATGCTTTTGTTACTATTACATAATACATCTTTGTGGAAAAAAAAAATACTCTGTCATCACCTTGGCAGCTAGTAATAAGGTCTGGCAAGTCTGACAGTCATCTTATTTGCAAGTGTGTCACTACAGCAAAAAATATTAAAATCTCTGTGCTAATAGACACAAACAGAAACTATTGCTCCAAGCTACATACTCCTGTGAACCAGGTAGGTCATTTCCAGTCATAATAAAATATCAACAAGGCAGAGGAGGGGAGGAAGGAACACTGAAATGGGGCTGAGTAAGGAGTTTAGAGACTTTGGTTTTATTCTCAGCTCTGCTACCAGGCCACTGTACAACCAGGGATAACTCACATCATCTCTGTGAGAGCTTCACATGAAAAACCTTCTTTAGATGCTGTGTGTTACTGCACTGCAAGAGTCTGGTGCTTAGAGAGCTTCACATGAAAAACCTTCTTTAGAAGTGTGTTACTGCACTGCAAGAGTCTGGTGCTTAGACTAATCCCTTTTCTACCCCTATTAACCTGAAAGACAATTAAAAATCTTAAAGAAAACAAAGACCTACGGATGATGAAGTAGATATTTAACGTGACCACAGGTTTCTGGCTTTCCTTCCTGTTTGTTTGCTGCCTATATCCATTACAAGCCTATGTGATCAAAGGCAAACAGCAAAATCCCTGTGTCTTTGGGAATTGCTGAGTGGGGCAATGCAAGCACAGGTTGGAGAGCATTAACCCCCAGCCCAAGACCAAACTCCCACCAGCCTCAGTAGCAAAAATCAGGCTCATTGCCAGCAAAACTGAGCTTCTCAAGAAGTCTTTATATTAATTCCGAAGTGTTTTTCCTGCACAACATGTTAAAATATGTAACACGAACTCCCGCATCAAGCACAGCACTGAAAAGGAAGGTCATAAAGACTGCTGGTCTTTATTTTGAGTCACAGCCCTCAGCATTACCAGCCTAAATCAGTCCCTTCAAATTCCCTCTGTGCCCTTCAGCCCTCCCTATTTACAGTTACTTGTTACAAAATTCACTCTCTTAAATGACAGCAATTAATGAGACTTCACCAAAACCTGGAGAAGATCCAGTCAGGGTCATGCAGGAAGCTCTGGAGGAGCCAGGAGTGGAAGAGGATGCTCCTGTCTCAGCCTTTACCCTCTTTGCCTGCACAAACCTGCCACATTGCAGCCAGCACAAATCGGGGGTGGGAGGAAGGTGTGGGGCACCAGCAGAGTCTGAAGGACTTTCTGCAGCTTAGCAGCTCCCCCTGCATCTCCTCCTAATGTGCTTAGCTACTTAGCCAGCAGCAAGCTCAACATCTTCAAGTTTAGCAACAAGTTTTACTGGGTTTTTGCATTACTTGACCTTAACGACTGGGAAGCTCCATGTGTCTTACCAACCTTTTCTTGGTCACCGTCACAAAGTGCTTCCCAAAGTGAAAGATGGTTTTGCTTTTGCTCCAAGAGCACAAAACATGCAGCCGTGCCTGGGGAGCGCTCAGTGATCCCTGTGCTGGTCCCTCAACACAGTTTTAACTTCTCAGCTCCAATAAAAGGTTCAGCTTCACTGTATAACACTTCCAGGACAAAAATATTTGCATTTCAGTAAGTGGACACAGCAAACTGGTGTCCTTTCTTTACCCACCCTGTGGCATGGTCCCTACAGCCTCGCGGTGCTGAGCCCATCAGGCTGTACGTATTCTGCACCCATATGTCCCATCTTACCCCTCTAAGACTGCAAATGCAAGGGCTTTTCCCCTTCATATATTAACGTTGTTAGCATATTAATAAAGTTCCTAACCTCACTTGGCTTTTGCACTATGCAAAAAGAACTAGGAAAGAACAGGCGGAGACTTTCTTAGCACAGCAAAGGGCTCCTCTAGTCCTGCAACCTATAGTGCAGTGGCAGAAGTTGCTTATAAATGACTTAAACAAACGTGATCCATTCCCCAATGCACAGTAAGTACCTGTGTCCCAGGGAGAGGATAAGAAATTTTGGGGGAAATGAAATGCCAGGTTCAGAGAGAAAAAAGGAATCACACACCTTCCCAGCCATGAACATCAAAGGATTTTCCTCTGAATTTTTGCAAGATGTGCATGTGCCGCGTGTTGCTGAGCCTTGCATCTGCTGGACGGATGAGAAATTAATTTCAAAGAACTTCAGTGATGTCAGGTATTTTCTTTTTTTAATGTGACTGTAAAGTGGCAAAAGCTGTCAGCAGCACTGGCAACAGCTTAATAAAAAATGTTGACGTTGCCTGGATACCGAGTCCTGCTCCAGTCTAGGATTTGCTGGCGTGTCTGCATTTGACAGTGGTAACTCCTCAGGATTTTAGTTTTTCTTTAATATTCTGAGAGCCGTGCAAATACCTCTCCTTACTCAGATCCCTCCTCCTCTCTCCACCCCCACTTTTTGGCTTTGTAAAATGCAAACTAATTCCTTAACTCTAGTAAATCCATAAATATGAAGTTGTAAAAATATTTTTTTAGCCTTCTTTTTTCCAAGGTTAATCTTTTCAGTTATAGAAGCACTTTATAAAATAGCACGGGGAAAGTATATGAGAATCTGTTTATGTGATTAAGACTTGGCTCCTTCTTTATCATGGCCCAATGACAGTATTTTATGCTTTGCATTTGCCACTGCCGAGCTCAGCCATCTCTCTGTGACCTTCAAAGCAGAAGGCAGCAAGATTTAACATTGCTTTTCATGGAGTGCTTACAGTAAATTATTACTGCTGAGTATCCATGGAGTCTTGGGAAAAAAGAACATTATTAAGTACCTGCTAATTTTTTGTTACTGGTTTTCAATGATGGCAAAAATCCAGCTACTCCAAAGGAAAGTGAATTTTCCCCAGTCTTTCCCCTTACTGCTGTCTTGCTCCCAATCTGACTTGTGCCTTAGTGTTTGAAGAAACAATTCTGGATGCCAGTTAGTGAAGTGCTGTAGTGTTTTATTATCTTTTATGGTAAAGAATTTGGAAGGACTTGAGAGAGAGCTTCAGGCAGAAACAGGACCAAACATAATATGCAAAATACAGCACAAAACTCCTCTTCCTGGCAGTTAGATGACAGAGAACTAAAATTCCACTACAGATCATTTTTCCAGTCTGGTCCCTGATATGGTTCCTAAGTGAGGAACAATGCAGTTATCCTGGTGCTCCACAGCAGCAGAGTTCAGCGCCCTGCAGGGTTATTTTCCAAAGGAAATTACATGCTGTTCACATACTTTCTTTAGTGCCACTTGCTTTATTTAATTAACAATATCACAGGCTTTGAATACACAAGTAGTCAACTCTCTCTCTCAATAATCCCATCCCAAACATCAGTGCTCCATTCCCGCAGAGCCCTTCTGCACTGGAGAATGACTCCGTTTAGCCACGCTGAAGCAAAGGGCATACTCTCCTGCTTCTTGCAATTGCTGCTCCAAAAAAAATCCACGTATCCTAACACTAAACATCATGACAGCATCACTTCAAGAGAGTAAATAAAGCTTGAACGCAACAAGAATGTACCACAACCTCTTAACTCCTTCTAATTACTAAGAGGAAAATTAACTCTATCCTAGCAAAACCAGGACACAACTGATGCCAGCCACAAAGCAGTGAACACATGAAGTTCACCTATGTAGTGTTTCCTCTCTCATAACAGCAGTAGCAGACATGAAACTTTGGACACTGTGCTGTCTTCAACAGCTCTGTCATAGCACTCCCGATCCTGCAATCTAACCACTGGTAAAAAATGTACATGGAAAAACTATTGATGCTGTCAAAAAACAGATGGAAAGCTTGAAGCAGAACAAACCCTTAAAAATACCACATCTCTTTAAAATTGGAATGGACAAAGTGATATGCAGTGGAAAGAAAGGTGGAGATGACTCAACAGGCTCATTTCGTGGCAATGCCTTTTGCCGTTGCCTTCCCCAAGCCTCCTGTGGCTGGGAACTGTAAGAGCATTTGGATGGTTTGAAGAGGCAAGAGCTGGTGTGTGGAAGCAGTACCAGGATGCTCACATTGAACACGCACAAGTGCAGCAGAAAAACTCACCTCTTCCCAACTGCACACCTCTTCTTAAATACAAAAGCCAGTAAAAGAGTGAAAATGATGGTGTGAATCCTGAGGAACATGCTCTTTAAGTCTGCAAGCAAAGGGAAGACCACGGCAGCTGGACCCTCTCTTGGCTCTCTCAGCTAAACTAGAGCCAAACTATGGCTAAAGGTGTGGCACAGCTGGTGCAGGTTCCCACTCCCTGGGTTTGTAGCTGGGAGGCAGCTGCATGCAGGGGATTTAATTTTCCCATTCTGCAGCACAGCTGTCTTCTCTGTAAGATCCTCTA